>NW_010404057.1:81278-90405 GCF_000710305.1 Buceros rhinoceros silvestris | reverse complement strand
CCCCGCAGCCGCCGCCGCCTGGGCCCGGCCCGCCTCCCCCCAGCACCCCGCGAGGAACAGCTCCCTTGCAGTTGGCAGCACCGCATTAAAAAGGGAGCGGGGGGAGAGGGAGAGGCAGAGAGGGAACGAGAGGAGGGAAGGAAGCAGCCCGGATCTCTGGGTTACTGACAGCAGTAGAGGAGCTTCCAGGAGAAACTGAACCTTTTGCAAAAATTAGCTCCTTCAGGGTTAGGCTTTTTTTTTTTTTTCCCTTCTTTTAGTCGAGCGCACAGGAGACGTGCCCCCATCCCAGCGTACACCCAACCTGTCGGCCTGAAGGGGCACCTGAAGCAGACAAAGCAGAATGTACCAGGGACACATGCAGGTAAGAGGCTGCAAGCAGGCTGGAGAGGAGAAGCCCATTGAACGGGCTCTGCTGAAACGTGATTCTGTGAAGTTTCTGTGGGTTGAGTGGAGGGGCGATGCCGCCGTGGCACTGTGCAACAAGTGAACTGGTGCAATATGATCATGGCACTCCAACTCTGGGTTGAAGGGAACAGCTTGCCTGGGGCTAGCTCTGCTCAAGGGGGAGGATGGAAAAGGGGTTCTATCAACTTTGTAAGTAGGTGAAGTTTTGTGTGTATTTATTCATTTATTGTGCCTGCTTGTTCAACCCGATTCAAGGCAGCATTCCAGGGCAAACATTGTTATGGCATGTTTAAGTGACACATGTCTCCTGCCATCCTCTTGATGCATCTCTTCCTGTATGTCAAGTGAAGGGCAAACAATAAAGGAAAAGACAAAGCACTTGCTTTGCAAAATCTGCTAAGATTTCATGCCAGACTAACACTGTCGATTTGCACAGTGTGTGGTGTTTAAAAGGTGACGGATTTCTGTTCTTCCCTCCCAGCACGGGATGAGGATTGATTTTGCTAAGCCCTGGAATGACTTTGTAGAATGAATTCAAACACGTCTAAGTGACTTCAACATTTTAGGCAGAAATCTTGTCTCACGCTCCTATTGATCCACACCCCTGTAGCAGAAAATGCCTCTCCCTGAAAAAACACACTAGTGCCTTGGACGTGATGACTTTAACCTTGACTCCCGCTCTCCTTCACATGGCTCTTCCTTGGAAAGCCAAGTCTGTTTTGAAGGAGGGGGAAATGCCAAAGTGGGGTGAAGGTTTGCACTGATCTCCCAAATTAATTTCTTTGCTTTTTGACCCAATCTGGCTCTGTGTTCATTGCCAAGAATGATCAAATGCCTTTATCACGTACTGTGGCACCAGCCTGGCATGTTGGTACTGTTAGTACTGAGGCTGTTTACAGAGAAACTGCAGTTTTAAAAGTGCATGCTGACCGCTTCTGTTTGGTGTGATTCTGCACAGCATTTGAAAATCTGCTGAATGGTCATCAGGGACATTAAACTTAAGTCAATGTCAAACACGGGGCTGTGTACAATATTACGGGAGTTAAGCGAGGACTCTGATTCAGCACTCTGCTTTCCTGAACTGAACGACAGCAGTTACTCTTGTTTTTGTTATCTGAGCTCAACAACTGTAAACAATGTGTCATAATATTGTTTGTGACAGGAGAGCAAACAGGTTTTAACAAGCAGTGGAATCAGTGGCAGGAACCCACCTGAGTTCATCAACCAAACTTTTAAATATATTTCCATCCTAACAGGAAGCATAGGTAATATTCAGATGACACCTAAAAAAGCTTTAAACATTAGGAGAGATTTTCATGTTTACTATATCCTTAATTAGAGCCTTTAAGTGAGTCAGGCAAAGACAACAAAGAGCTAATTTCTTTGCAATGAAATTAATCTGCTGTGATGTTTATTAAACACAAACTACCAAAGTTACCATCCAAGTACATCACCGAACCACAGGCTAACAGAAATGTAGGCACAGCCTAAGCATCATAGGTCCTTCCTTAATATCTCCAAGCCTTTTGACAAGACTTCTACTAACTTAAGGAAAACTACTTGCAATTACCTGCCAATCTAAAATAAGGTGAAACCATAAAACCAACCAAACTCGGGTCGATTAAGTCAGCCACCTAAGTCAGAACCTGGATCCTAAACAAAACCAATCTTGTTTTCAAAGACAACGAGCACTCGCAGAGCTTCCACCCTACCTGGGTGCTTAAGTATTTAACTTCATATATTTTATATATCCAAATGCAAAATGATGTGCAGTATACACTGCTTTGTCCCATGCTTTGAAAGCGAAAGCTCCTCTGAAGTTACTGTGA
Source organism: Buceros rhinoceros silvestris (assembly GCF_000710305.1). Lineage (NCBI taxonomy): Eukaryota > Metazoa > Chordata > Aves > Bucerotiformes > Bucerotidae > Buceros > Buceros rhinoceros. Next base: position 88,168 of record NW_010404057.1, on the reverse strand, counting down.
TCAAATGGAGGATCTGGTTTAGAATGCCACTTGTCATTTCCCTTTTTCCTAGTGTTTCATTCTTAGATGTAAAAATAAAATCTGCAGAAATAATTCCTGAGTCCGATTACTTTAAAAGATATTTAGAGAGCTGGTGTTTTCTAGTAACCTGCCATAACTCAGCGAATTCTTGGAAGACTTCTGAAAGGTGAGAACATGAACAACTGTAACGACGTAATAAGTGTAATTACAGAGACTGAGAATTTCCCCAGCTTCGATGGGCATCAAACGTTACCAGCTTTGGTGAGGAATTTCTGACTAAGCTCAGTAGAGTCTGCAAGTGCAGATGAAATATACTTTCTATTTAAACACTGCTGAAGTCCAGCAACCACCTAAAGTATCTTACATCAGGCCACAATATGTGTGTGTATATCTCTTCTTAATTTTTAGTTTATAATACAGATTAGTTTTTTTTTCTGAATCCTATAAAATCACTTAGTTTATTCCAAAATCCTCAGTTTAGATTTTCCTCTTCCTGTTTTGTATAAGAATCCTCAAAACGCAAAAATACTAGAGAGATCCCGAGCTAAAATTCCAAAGAAAGTAAGAAAAGAAAAGAAAAAAAAAGCTAAAAAGAAAGTATATTACTGGTTCAACCACTGTCTTTACATCTCCAGGTACTTGTATAGGTCTTACAATAGCTTTTGTGTTACTTGTGCACCACATGCTTCCACATAAAATACTAGGAAAAAGGTGAAGTGCCTTCCAGAGAGCCAGCACCAGCACCAGAAACAGGATGCAGAGTTCAGTGCCACAGGAGCTCTTTCAAAGCTGTTTCACTGCCAGAATAAGCATAAGCACATTTGATTTAGCCGTACTGACCAACCTATTCCATTCACAGAGTAACTTGAAAACATAACAGAGACTGCCGTGGGTTCTAAGGCACACAGCTCCCTCCTGAAGCCCGAGCTGTTAAGGCGGGGCTTTTACGTGAGAAAGAGAACGTCAGGTGAGATGCACAGACCCTTTGCTTACAGCTTCAGTTATGCAACAAGTCCTGTTTGGTTCAGTAAATGCAGGCTCTGGCAGGACAAACCTGATGCTTATAGGAGTACACCGTGGGATTACACAGGTACGGCGAAAGAACCGAGTCTAAATGCTCAACTGTACAGGTGTAAGAGAGAGTATTTCTCTCTCAGGAAAACGTGTGCAACCCAGTGTGTGCTGTTTTCCATCTTCAAGGAAACAGTAGCTGGCCAGATGGAAGCAGAACATAATAAGCTGAGTTCATCTCACAATCACTGTTCTAAAATATCTATCATTTTAACAACCGACAGGGATGTTATAAGGTTTTTACAGTGTATTATATACCTGGTGCCAGTCCCTCCCGTTGACTTTTATGAGAGTTCTGTAAAAGGATGGAGGGTAAATTGCAATCATGGAATGGGATTTTCAGCAGCATTTGGCTTCCTGGGAAATTCAAAATAAATGCTTTCAAAACTGTTTGCCTTGGTGCTGCTGTATATAGTCAGCTTCCTCCAGCACAGAATTGCTTTGCCAAATGTTGGCATGGGATTTTACGTATGGCAGTGTTATGTTTTGAGATGGCTTAATTTAGACAAAGCAGAAATCCTGACCACACATGGCTATCAGAGTTCCTCTAGTACTTTTTTGCAAGAACAGGCTCGTTAGTTGCGATGCCTTGGCCAAGTTCCAGATCCGATAGTCTCCTAAACTTTTAATTGCATAGGCAATCAACTTCAGGCCCTTCAATGTGGTGTTGTTTTCTGTGTTATTAAAGACATTTAACTTTTTACCCTTGGCATTTCATATTTACATGAACTGATCTGTATTAATCATTCACATTTCAGTAAGATTTCAGTTGCCAAACATACCCCTATATGACTGTACTGGGTCTACAGAAAAATAACTATGTACACATGAAAATTCCTGCAAGGTGACACCTCAAGGGCTTCACATGTTTTACTGGGCCTGAAAAATGTTGCTAAATATTTTAGAAGTTATAAAAAAACATTTTTGCACTGATTTCTCAACACTTAAGACACAGCTAATTCACTGCGAGAAGTGGAGCAGAACTGTCTCAAGATTAGCTGCAGGTCTAAGTCCCATCTTCGCTCCTTTGGCAACCTGTTAAAATAGGGTAATAGTGTTGGTTACCCTGGCACCTAAAATAAGTAAAACCCAAGTTATTAATCAATTATGAATTTAAAAAAAGTCATCATGCATTTTGAACATGAGTAAAACAGCCCACAAGAATATGCACAATATAAAATTGAATTCAATGCTAAACTGGATCTTTGCTCAGCTGTTAAGATCAACATGAACTTAATAACTTTAAGCTACAAAATTCTAAAAATCTGGGCCCGTAGCTGGAATGCTGACTGGTCTCTCCTGGTGTCCTAGCCTGGCTGAAATCTCATGATGATAAAATGTGAATTTTTCATTATTACAAGCCTTTTCTAAAGGTTCTCACCGTTCCAGGGCAGTGTTTATGGTGGTGTGTTTTCCATTTTCTCTTTATATTTTTCAGTCATTCACTAGCAGCTTTTCAAGTTTTGAACAGCAGATTATGAACTGCTTATAAATGAAACAAGCTAAAAATTCAGCTTCCAACGAAAGTCCATTCAAAGGAAGTAGATAATATACTGCTTTTGGCTAAGGTGCACACTGAAACTGTAATAGTTGTCAGTATTTGTTGTGCTGGTATAGAGAAGTGTTCCTTGAAGCTGTGAGGCAGTTTTACACAAACCTAGTGGAAAATCTAGCAAAGGCTCAGAAATTCTTGGCATATGGTGTATTTTGGCTGTATGCAAATGAAGAGGAACTCTTACTAACTAAATAAGGATCTATCCCTCTATTCAGGAATTAAATTCATTCAAAACATAGAAAAACAACAGTCCCTAGCACTGTCATTTGTTTATAGAAATATGTCTAAATCCAGTGTACAGCTTTCACTGTAGAGGTACTCTTTACTCAAGATCTCATGATGATTAAAAATTAAAATTAAATGAAACTTACAATTATTTTTTTAAAAAAACTTCCACTATTGTCACAATTTATAACAGCATGATGCAGCTGCTAGTTTTTTAAACGACACATCTAAAAACCTGGATTTTACTTCTAGCTTCCTTAAGTAGCTTCAGCTTTGGTTGTTTACTCTGATTGCCTAAGATTGAATATCAGTTAATTTTTTTAATCACGTTTTCAATTATCCTAAAATCCACCTGCATAACTACTAAAACCAAGGACTGATGATCAATAGCAAAATACTCAATTGCCTGAAGACCTGCAGAGAGAGAGAGAGAGAGAGAGTCTGTTTTGATTACTTAGCTTATACTTGTTTGAAAGTCTAGGCTTATGCGTGTTTGAAAATTAATTAATGGGACCCACTGTTAATATATTTGAGAGGAAAAAAAGGCAGGCCAGCAGTCTCAGAATGGAATAGCGTAGATGAAACTGCTATGCAAAGGAAGAGGCCAAAACATTCGAAAACAGTTCACAGGCTAGATGAGAATGGAATATCCAAGCAGGACAAGGTACATCAACGGAAAGGAAAGGTAAGAGAACCACAGACAGAAATTTAGAGTTCACTTTGGGAAATGCAGTCTTGTAAACATTCTTCTGTAGAAAATAATACCTAAGTTACAATAATCGTATTTCTAAGCAAGCTGATTCTCCAGAAATTAAAAAAAAAAGAAAAGGGGGGGGTTGATATCTAAACGAAGTCTGTTTAAAACTATCTCTCTAGTTTAATTTACTCCCTTTGGAACAATACTTAGGATGAATCTGACCAGCTTTTTTTTCTTTCTACCCAGCCCAGAAAGTATCTACCAATTGTTTGTATCACAGAATGCAAGTTTGCACTGTCTATTTCAGAAACAGCTGACACTGCAAAACTGAGAGAAGTTGCCATCTTCCAAATCAGGTGTCATGACATGTAAAGTAGGAGGTGACTTTCTGTAGTTATGCATTTTCATCACTGTCCAATAACATTACTAACAAAATGGCTAAAGACCATAAAGACCATATTCAGCAAATTCTTCTACCAGGTTACAATTACTATGAACTGTATGATATTTCACTGCTTGCTTCTCAGGCTTTTGAAATTCTGAGTCATTTGTACATGAGTTTACTTCCAATGGTTTATTTGCATATAAATAAAGTAAATTCTAAAATATCAAGTAATTGAAACTAATTATACTGAATGGAGAAAACCCATCATCAGATTACCTATCCCCATGAATAGAAAACACAACCCCAAGTTAGCCCAAAAGTGGTTTTTCTGAAGTTTGCACGATTAGTCACATCTCAGCATTACTGCAGGTCCTCCCAGGCAGTTTTGATTAAACTTCTATCAGATTGTCTTAACAGATGTAAGCCCCAAGTTTCCTCCTCCACTTCTCCATGGCCTATCAAGACAGTCAGACAGATTTGCCAGTGTTTCTTCTCTCACTCTGTCCTATTTGTTCATTTTCTCCTCCTTAGCCACATTCGAAGGCTTTGTTGAAATGTTTTGCCTCCTACCACACTGGCACTGCAGTTTCATTTACGCTGCCTGCAGTAGGGCAGCCAAGCTCACCCATGTCATGACTGCGTGCTATGCACAATGGGGTCTGGGTCACCTCTCAGCAGCATTTGGTCACAAGGCAAAGATGTCCCACAGTGAAGTTCACTGCCTCAAGCAGATAGAAGCAAACTGATGGCTGAGAACTCTACTACCAGCAGAGCTCACCGCTTACAAACTAGATCTAGATTAGGAGACAATAGAGGGCCACCAAGAAAAGAAAAGTAGCTGGCTTTAAAAGAGCAGCCTGACTTTTTGTCTACAGTCACTACAACATGTCTGTAGGGTAGACCAGTGCCCATGAACTCTCTTTTCTCACGTGCTTATCGATTTTGGCAATCCCTAGAGAAAAACAACCACGCTGCAGTCTTTGTGACTTTGTCTGTAAAATATAGGAACATTCTACTGCCTCATATTCACTTGTCTATAGAGCTGTTCACTGTCTTCTGGTAATTTGCCTCTGATAATCTCATAGCAATTCTTTAAAACCCCTCTTGTCCTCATATGGATGTTGGATATAATACAAGTCACATGCATACAAATATCCTTGGACAGCATTTTTCAATTAACATAGAAAATAACAGCTAGGCATTTAGAATCCATCAGTATAACAACAAAAGCATATGTGATAAGGAAAGTACTGTGCAATAAATTAAATCTTTCTTGATTATATTAAGACTTTGTTTTCTGTTATGAAATACATAAAGAAATTCAAATAGTCTTATCCACTGACATTTAGAAATGACAACTTCAGAATTATTTAGACATGCATTTTTTTTAGGACCGGTCACATTTTTCTTTGTATTTTTTCCTGTAGATCAATCAGTTGACTTTATAGACTAGTTTTCAAAAGCTGAAGAAACAAACTTTAAAATTTACTTTACCGGCATTAGAGCCAGCTGTATCTATGTTTACATGAATGAATGTAAATGGAAATTATACTGATGTAAATAAGAGAATAATTAGCTTCCAAGCATTTTTAATGTTGATCCCTGTCTTCCTGATGTATCCAGTCAGGTTCCAAAGTTATGGTGTAAAGTAGAGAATAAGGTACATCCTGAATAAGGGCAGAAAAGCTGTTATGAATTGCATTTTATAATTCAACGTTTTCTATAAAGAAAAGAGTTCCTGGAAAGTCAATAGAGAGATAACAGTTACCTGTTTAAGGCTACCGTGGAACACAGAGATCTGTTTCTCAATAAGCAACACTGAAGAGTAGAGTTTAACTTGACAGTGTTTACTAAGGTCAAGTTTGCTGATATTAATGTAGGAATAAGCAAAGACTAGAATAAATAGAAACTTTTTAGTCTTTTTGAGTACTGTGTAAACTGAGAGAAAACATCACATTTTGATGCGACAGTAATCTGTCAGAGCCTTTTAAAATCTGAGGGAGTATCCACTGATAGGAAGATTTGAAAAAAAAGTCAGTATCTGGTATTTTACACAGAAGAACAGATTAATATTATTAGGTAAAGTAGAAGGATGGCCTTAGTTTTCACTTAGGCCTTGGATGCTGTTGTCATAAAAGTAATGATAGAAATGTAACAGAAGTGATTAATGAGGTTACAACAAGTGTAGCTTGACATGTGTCTCACCAGAGTGAGGTATTATTTCTTCTGTCATCCACCAAAGTTTGACAAGGAGCTAATCCTCCAGTTACAGACTTCAGATGTAGACAAGATCTTTCATCTTTTGTTGTTTGTCATCTAACACTTCCAAGAACCAGGACGATTTTAAGAAGGCTTTGAAGAAGGAATACTAGGAAGAATGTTAGATAAAGGAACGGAGGAAAATGATGATGCACAACAGAGAAAAATAAGGTGAAAGAAGAGAAACTAGGAAGGAAAGAAGTGCCATTATTGTTCTGAGCAGTAGAAAACTTTGTTAGTATTACCATTGTACTTAATCCAGGTTACATACCCAGTGTGGCAAGGTATATAAAACTGGAAGGATTGCCTGAACCTGTGCAACAAAACAAAGGAATCTGAATTATTAGAAACACTACAGGGAATCAGTGAAAGAACACTTACTCCTGGAGCACTCACAATAAAACATTACTTGCTGTTCAGGAAAGACGGAAGACCAAAGGTGCTGGTCACTTTAGGAACCTCGATCCCAAAAAAGTGAAGGAAAATTTTGTAAGAAGGTTCAGAACTAATATTTTCAATTGTTAAAATGCTAAGACTAACCCAAGAACACACAAGGAATGGAGATAAAGAGCTCCTCAAAGGCAAAAGTACAAGTTGCCTAAAGTAAAGTTTATTTAGACCTTGAAAGTATATTAAAACAACTGATAAAAGTTTTTCAGTTACATGATTGGGGGGGG
>NW_010404057.1:70766-81212 GCF_000710305.1 Buceros rhinoceros silvestris | reverse complement strand
GGGTGTGGGGGGGGGGGGGGGGGGGGGGGGTTGGGCAAAACATACTCAAAGTGGCGTTCATACTATGGATATCTGAATTTATGGTGCAAACCCAAGATAGTTACAAGGGCATGAATCCTGCAATTATTAGAAATGTGTGAAGCAATAGTTCATGAAGTTCATGCTATATAATCTCTGTGCCATCTACTGATGGAGATGCTATAAGAAATTGAAGACTTGGTAGCAAATGTGTAATGGCCTGGTTGCGAATGCAGACATGTGTCATATGACAGGACAATAGAAAGTATATCAAGATTTAAGATAAGGTGAGAAAAATGGGAGGACAACTAACAGCCCATGGCTATCCTTAATCTGCAAGGTTTCAGGGGACAGACTTTAAGAAAAATTAAACAAATAAACATACACAGAAAAATGGGGAAAATGATATTTTAATTTATCAAGAGAAGATAACGTCAGGCTAACTTGACAGCATTTTCTCTTATCATAACTGGTTTTTTAGGCAGGGGATGATGTAACTGACTTGATCTGTATGATCTTCAGTATTTGTTGTGGTGCCACAAAATAAATTATTAGTGAAGCTGGAGAAAGTAAGGAATAGCAGAAAATCTTTAAAGAGGGCAAGAAACTCATTCGTGAGGAAATGAAAAATAGAGCACTGAAGGAAGAAATACCAGACTGTGGAAAGTTTAATAGCGAAGGTCTTTGTGGATAACTGTTGGAACTAATGTCTGATGTTTCATCCGTAAACATACTAGAAACAGGAAGATGTTGGCTACATTTGTTGATTACTCAATGCTGGGAAACATCGTCAGTACTGGAAACCATAATCAGTACTGATGAGTTTCAGGTCACTGTACGGAGGGAACTGCGTTAACTTCAATAATACAAATACAATTAAATTTGACAGCACCATATGCTGTTGAACATCAATAAAACTGTCTACCCTAAACTCTAAACTATCATTTAGAAATCATTAAGAAGAAAGACTTGCACATACAAGATGGCTATAAGCCATCAATATGATACATCCATAAGAAAAGACAGATGCAGTTCTAGTGTTAGAAAAGTTTTTTCCCAGAATAATCAGGGAAATATCAATGCTCGTTTACAATGCCACTAGCAAATTTTCAGTTGAGAACCTTATACAGACCTGGTCAGGAAGAGAGGCATGGAAACAGGTCCAGAGAAGGATGATGAAGGAGAAGGGAAAGTCTATCTTACAAGAAGAGACCAAAAGATTTTGGCTTGCTTTGTTGAGAAAAATGAGGGCTCAGCAGGAGCGTAATACAGCATGTAAATACATCAGTGAGATAAACACCAGATACGGAAAAACCTAAATTAGCTAAGGACAAAACTGGCATGGGAACAAATGGATATTAACCGGCTGTGAATAAATATAGGCTGGGAGTTAGAAGAAGGTTTCTGAGCATTAGAGCAATCAAGATTTTCCATAGCCTTCCAACCGGCATTGTGGAGGCAAAAAAGATGAAACACAATCAATCCATGATAGAATTTATATAACATGCTGCCTGTGAGAGAAGACTGAAGCTCAATAACCCAGCAATAATACCCTCCTTGTCTTCTGAAATTTTTCTGACTTCAGCAGAAACAAACCCAGGCTCTTGGTCAGTAAGACCAAAATGCTCAACTTCAAGAAGTCAAGTCTTCCTGTGGCTGTGGAAGGCGTGATTGTCTTCACAGCTCCAGTAACCTCCTGCTAAGAAAGCCATAGAGGCAGTGACAAATTAGTCTCGCTTCTCCCATTGCCTAGTCCAAAACATGGCTTTGACTACTCATGGAGCTGAGCTTTTCAGTTGGAATACTCTCTGTGCCAGCTTCCTTATCGACTTTCCCACTCAGCTGAACCGATAGTTTTGCTATAAAACCTTAATAATCAGAGGAAATGTATTTCCCCCATACAGCTAAACTCAATGGTTCATGCTAGAAATACCGACGCGTTTCCTCATCTTGTATTCATGTTCCTGCAATCAGGCACAGAGGGTTTGAAATCACCAGCTGTGTTAACACTGTTGAACAGTTTTTTCTATAATGTTTTTTCACATTCTGGTCTATGTTTTATTTTGAAACCACTGAGATGATGGCTGAAGTATCATTCCCACTTAAACTGACTATTAAATACAGACAGATCGAAGATTTGCTAATACTTTACTGAGTATTTCAAGTTTACTAATCAGAGACAATTATGTGTCTATATTTTCTCAGGGGTTTTTTTATTCTTTATAACTGACACTTCTTGAAAAGCAATAGAATCACTGCTTTAGAGTTCATCTACACCTGCCATTTGTTTCTCCTCAAATAATTAAATTGTTTTCACAAAGGCCAAAATAGATATATTAAAGACATTAAAGAAATTCTGCTCTGAGTTGTATTTACAAGTTCTCAATAACAGAGAAAGAGTCATTTAGTGTATCTGGTCAGCATGTTTCCCTCCAGTCTTAGATTTGGGCGGTCCACCAGAATTTGTATTTATGGACAATATCTGAAATTTCTGAAATATGAGAAGCATCGTTTCCGAACAGGAAATTGATTGCAGATTTCTGTCCCATGTCACCTTCTTATTAATACTCATTACTGGTAGAAGATCATGGCACCCTGTAATCATCTACTGCAAGATGCATTTAAAAACTCTATGTTCATCTACTCTCCATCCACTGAAATCCTGAAATCCGTGTTCCAGTAAAATCAGTGCCAAAGAGACCATTCATGTCAGTGCAATCAGGATTTTGGTTAGGATCTTGCACAGCAGGAAGCATTGCTCCTTGCTTCAAAGTAGTGCTAAAAGGGCTATCTTTCTTCTGTGAACACAGAGAAATGACTAGGACAGAAGTGGGCTAAATTTGGTTCAGGGTTCTGTGCTTGTTTACACTCCGTTTGTATGTTTGTATGCGGTACGTTATCTACTTCCTGCAGGAACAGTAGACAAATGGGACTAAAACACCCATTGTACAGTCTGAAGACATCTACTCTAAGCAAGGCAGGTTCCATTATTGCTAGATCATTTCTTCCAATAGGTTAGATGAAAAAAATGCTCAATCTACCATGCAGTTATTGTGAAACTGTTTACTGACTGGATTTGAGAAAGGCAACGCTTGGCTCAGATCTGGGGACAAAGAGAGAAGTTCAAGACCTGGCATAATCAGCTGTATGTGGGAGCAAAGGGCCTTCCTTACCTCACAGTTCAGCACATGGGAAAGGTGCTGGTAGGACAGTTACAGCAGCTGAAGTCCATTTCCCCAGCAAAGATAAAATTCTCCCAAGTGTGCATGTGCCAGGTCTTAAGTCCTTCACTGGAACCTCACAGGATCTCATCTGCTGATTGCAAATCATTTACACTGGGACCAACCCCAAATGGATTGTATTTTTATTTAAATGCAGTTTCTGTCCAATAACCTTCTGGATCCACGTGCATAATAAAGTAACCTCCAATGGTTATGGCAGTACTTCAGAGGGACCTAGGGTTAAGTTCCTGCTTTCCCATTCCACAGATTTTCTGTATGAACTTGAAGGAGGCATTACTGTCTCTGTGCCTCTGTTCTTCATCAGTAAGACTGGAATAAAAGCACTTCCATCCTCACAGGGTGTTACCCCGATGATTAAAACATACAGAAGCACACATACATGCAGTTACAGAGACTGCTTTGGTTTCTAATGCTTAAGCTGATTTTTTTATTCTGTTAAAGATGAAAAATCATCTTAAAAAGAACCTTGGTTCCCAAGCTTTTTGCCAGATTTCACACAGAAATTATAGCATAACAGCACGTTACAGGGTTCAGTGCCCTTCATGTAACAGAACTGCTAAGGCAGTTGGAAGATATATATACAAATAACAGAATCCAAATATGAGAGGATTCCATCTTCAACACATGAAAACCCGGCCAAGTAAATTTAACTCTTCCTTCTGTGATATTGCTGATAAAACACTGATAGAACAATGCTTCATGTCAGAGAGCAAAAGCAGATGAGTACTATGAACACAGAGAACCATAAAAGGATACAGAAAACTCAACAAAGGAATTCTGAAATGCAGTCGGGAGCATCCTGCCTGGCAACAGCACACAGCACTGTGCACACAAGTCACAGCATGGAAGTGGGGGCAGGACGGCAGGGTCGATCCCCCAGCCACAGCGGGTAAGGAGGAAGAAAATCTGATTCTGAACCAGGCTCACTACCTGAGTGAGGGGTCAGAGTTTTCAGAGTGGAGCTGTTTGAACGCAGGTTTTAGCAGATAGCACAGAACCCTCCTGTGATTTTATCCATTGGTTTTATGAAACTAGAACAATTTTTTTGTGCCACAGACTCCCAGCCCAGTCCCAGCTATGACGTAATGCAATTAATTCAATGCATTCTTTCATAACTGTTGTATACTCAAAATCTTTAATAAAAGCAATAGCATAAATGAAGCCCAGTCTTGATTTCCACAAATCAGTTTACTGGGGCACGCTAGCAAATGATAGGGTCTTCAGGAACAAGCCAACATTGCTTACTTCAGTTAGAAAGTCTTGTCTACCTGTCACTAACAGTGAAGGATTATTCTGATTTCTCCATTTTTCATACATAATGCAGAAAAATAACAGTGTAGTGCACTTAGTATTTTTCTAAAACAAGATGATGTGGTTCCAGGGTGGCTTTCTAAGGCTAATAGCACATAATGTGATAATATTAAGAGGATGAGGAACAGACTGGTGTTGAGCAGTGGGATGGAAAAAAGCAACTGCTGCACTGATAGATTTTCAAAGTGGCTTTTCAAGATACAGAGTTGTGAAAAGGTATAAAGTGAGAGTTTACTCAAAGCAGTAGAAGCAGTTTGAGTAATTCTGAGGAAAGGTCCATAAAGTGGGTGCACACCTCTTGGCACATGAAAGGGTTCCTAACACAGCAATTAGCATGCATATCAACCAAAAATTTTGAAGCACATGGTGAGCAAACTTCTCCAAGACTGTCTGATACCCGATGAAAGAGTTAAATGCCTCAGAAAGAGGCATATTCTAGACAATTAGTATGTTTTAGTTTCCATAACTAAATTCAGATGAAACACTTCAGTGAACACTGGAATTTGAGATTAACACCTTATATTATCAGGAATGCATCCTTGGTTATGTGATTCTTGGTCTGTTACAGTGTCAAAAAGCAGCTGTTAGAGTGAGCCAGCCAGTTAAGATCACTGTGAGACACACGGCCCCAGCCACTGGAGCACTTCTACAGGAGAAGGAACATGCCAAAGCTGTCCTAAATATCACTGTGGTCACCAGCTGCTTTAACAGTCTGTCTCTACAGAAAGAGACTGCAGCTTTCTAACTGGTATAAATCTCAGTCTGCCCCATGGGTGGAGGAAGATGCATTCACTTACTTGCACATTCATTCCTTAAGCTGCTCTAGGAAAGATGGTTTCAACAAAACCTGCTGTTAAGGGCCATGGCTTTTGCTTTCAGTTCTCGATTTTGAGTGCAGTTCTTTGTCATTAGACTACGTGAGCTGTAGGTTACTGCTTGTAGAATCCCAGACCAGCTCTCCAGGGAAGATCACCCACCTCTCAAAAAAGTTAAGCAGGAAAGATAAGCTACTTGGATCTCAATTCCCATGGGATTCTTGTTTAGGAGGAGGAATGAGTCCTGAGAGCTACTCCCTCTGTGCTGCACTGCCTTTAGAGCTATTACTACTAATGATCATACCAAAAATTATCTGTAGTGGATCTTAGAGATGTAAAATAGAATAAAACGAGATAGCTCTTGAGTTGAATGGAACAGATCACTGAAAGTTGCTGAGCTCTGACATCTGCAGAAACCCTTTTAGTTCAGGGATGATACAGATGGAATTGGAAGTGAACGTGATGCCAGATATTAGAAATAACAACTAAATAACATAATGTCCTAGGTTGAGAAGCTATTCGTCAATAAAAGAAAAATTTCTTTTTCACCAAATGCTGAAATACAGAACATGCTGTAAACATCCAGAGACCATTAACCCAAATGATTTTAAGAGATAGCTACATAGGTTTTTTTAGGAAAAAGGAACAGAGGGCACTGCTGCTGGCTAGGTATTTGTTAATTTTTCATGTGAATTTATTGCATATGTAAGAGATTGAATTAGTAGCACTGACAGGAATCCAGGCACAGTAAAAGCTTCCTGATACTGACACAGCACTGCTCAAGCTGTACAGTCCTGACCATTAGCAATCCACGATTGAAGCCCTGAGCCTCTTCTCAAGCAGAGTCTGCAGAGCGCGCTGGATCTGGACTGAGCGAGGTATTGTTTCTGCGGTGTGAATTCGCAGGCATCCATAACAAAGACTAGGATGAGACCACTACAGTTTTTTAGATTAATGACCTCATTTGGACTCTGATGCCAGGCTCAAGGGAAGAAAGTCCAGTGCAAGCTAATATGCTACCAAAATACTGCAAGGTAAGTTTTTGGGGAGAAAAAAATGTTAAGAGGATTTTGTGTTTTGTGATAAAGAGACTAAATGCAAAAGGAAGTCAGAAACAGCCACCTTGCAGAAGAGACTATAAGGTACAGAAATCAGAATGGTCTCTTACCTTTGAGAAAAGAGGGTCATTTTCAGACACTCAGAGTCTGAGCACTGAAATCTGGATCTTCTATCGCAGGGCGATAGATTGCTTCAGAACAGCGAAGCTTTGAGAGCAAACTAGAGGAATGTAAATTGCATCTCTTCATTTAAGTACACAAGTCTACTGGCAGATATTACTAGCTAAAAGGAATGTAGGTATCGTGGCTGCTACGAACTCCTTTGGGAGATTCATAACCTTTTAGGAACCTTTCCTCCTCCCTGCAATATATTAACTTTTTAACCATGTCAGTGCTTGGATCTGTGTAAAGAAATCGTGGGCACAGACAGAGGTAGTCGGGGAACGGTAGAAAGAAAACTGTGCAAAACATCAGGGACGCTGGATGTTGTGTAAATTCTGTATGAAAACCTCATATACAAGAATAGATAAAGATGTAAAACAGACAGAGGTAGTCGGGGAACGGTAGAAAGAAAACTGTGCAAAACATCAGGGACGCTGGATGTTGTGTAAATTCTGTATGAAAACCTCATATACAAGAATAGATAAAGATGTAAAAAAAAAAGTATTTCAGATGAATTATGAATGTGCAGATGAGCAGCCACAGGCAAATATTTCATTGCTGTCTTAAAAATGGTATTCCTGTAGTGTCAGATTGTGACACCTTATAAGAACGTAATAAGAGCTTTTTCTAAGAGTAACACTGCTGGGTTTAATGGTGCTGCTAATGGAGTAAAATTTTTCTTGGAGTAAGAGTAATGGATTAAGAGTGCCATAAACCAGCCCTGCATCACCACTTCCTGTTTACATCTTGTGGTTTATCCTCTAGAGCAAACACGTATTTCTCTCACTTGAAACTTCCGCTTGTTAGAAAAAAATTATTGCTTAATATTTTCCTTTTCACACCATTCATCCTCATGGAAGGCATTTCTTCTTAAGTGAATTATTTTATATGTGGGAGAGTGAGAGAATTACTGTTCTGTGATTAGCAGAGTGGTAGAGCTTCACTTAATGTGGTGGGTGGTTTTTTTTTTTTGGTAGGTCTAGACAGTCTCTTCTAAAGTTTCATTTAGATATCATGTGTAATTCATTTGAACAATTTGAATCATTTAGTAAAGTTACTTCAATCTTTTCCTTTTTATTGAAAGTTATTTCCCTGCTGCAAGCGAGGTATTTTATTTGATGAATCTGCACATGGTTGATCTCAAAGGAGAGAGGACAAAACACAAAAGACCCCCAAATTAAATTTGAATCCAATTTAACAACAGCTGTAAGGGAAATGAGGAAATATTAGTTATTCTAGAACCTCAATCTCTTGGTAACATGAAAAATGATGATGATATCCAGAAATTTTAACTAGTTTAAGTTTTCACCTATATACACATGTTGCGTGAGCAACTACAGACAAAGCCAGGCAGAAGCTCCCATGGAATGATGACACTCTACCAATGTCAAGATTCAAGAGCTAGGATTGAGATGCACATTATAAACAAACATACACAGAGATGCACAAATAATAGTAAAACTAGCAAATGTTCTTGACATTTGGACAGTACTTGAAGTTACAAAAATGTGTTCTAATACATCGACAGATTTTGTGGTTAGAAGGATTAATTTATTGTCATCTCATATGACCTGTAATGTAATACAGGCTGATGAACTTCACACACTGATTTAATCTTCAAGAGCAGTTTGAATGGAAACAGCACATACCATGGACAAGCATCTAGTCTAAGTCTAAAGATGTAAAGTGGAGGGAAATCTACCAACACTTGCTCAAGATATTCCAGTAGTGATTCTCCAGACTGTTCCAAGTATTCTTTGTGAGTGTTAGCAACATATTACGACACTTCTTTCATATGCACACAGAATACATTAGAAACTATCTTAGAAGAATAAAATAAAGCACGTAATATTTTTAGAATTCTCAGGTGAGCTGAATTATAATGCATTATAATTATAATGAATTATAAGGTTTGAAATTATAGGCACCTAACTCAGGACCTGTGTAAACGAGGACAGGAAAGAATCAGTTAGAAGTCTCTATCTTCTTGTCCCCAACACAGCATTTCAGTTCACTCATGGTGGACCAAAGTGGCAGTTGGAAGAGTTAGAGGAATAACCCTCAAGGCAGCAGCAGCTTCTTGCTATATATGGCACAAAATGATCTTACAGTGTAAAAGTTTCCGTTGCCTTTGCAGGAACCAGGATTTCACCTCAAGTCTTGTGGGAGGGAATTACAATCAACTTTTAGAAAACAGCTGGGTCAAGAAACAGGAAGGCTGCTTTGTAGAGTGAACTTAAAATCAATTCACATGTGTATGTCAGGAGTGTGTGCTCCTGTGTACTGTAGTAAACACAGTCTACCTGCTCTGAGGTTGTTGAATCATACATCCAATTTAGAATTTTCTGAGAAAGTTCCTGGCCACAAGAGTTTCTACAGTCCAATTAACAGAATAGGGAGTGACAGTCTCTAAGCCTGAAAACAATTCCCACTAACAATAATCTGGACAAGGCTACGGATAAGGAACTCTTCCTTATACATTGAAGGGAAACAAGGTTATTCAACCAGCTGCAAAAAATGGAAGAACCATTTTTACCCACACTCAGAATGGAAGCAGAAGACAAAGGAGTTTGAACTTGTCGGTAAATTAAATAGGTTAGCCTATGTCCTGATTTGGAAAGAAGAATAATCAATACTTAAAGACACCAAACAGAGTATAGCTGGAGGCAATCGTCTCATCGAGGGAACACTAGAAGCCAAGAAAAGACTGGAGGAAAGCTGAAAGGAGAAATTGCATTGTGCTGGTAAATCAAGGTAGCAGTAAACGCTACTACTACCCTCTTACTTCTCTGCAACACCTCCCCTGCTTACCATTAATGATAACCAAGCCAACACTACCAGCACTTACAACACTATTCCATGCTTTCCAGTTCCGTTCACTGGATTCATTTCAGTCCTGTTAACTCCATTTCTTGTATTAATTGCCTCCTCCCCATCTATTAACATAACTAGTAGTCATTTCCGTGCAACTAATAACAAAATGAAGAGCACTGGTTTGGAAATGTGCTGTGTGCCAGTAGAACAGCAATGGAGTGACCTCACCTGCAAAATAAGTTACTAAATGTTTGAACGTTTACCTGAACTCATCAGGAAATATTAAATTATAGAAGCTTATGTATTTTAGACAGAATGATGTTTAATTTCTTTGATGGAAATTATTCAATGATGTCATTCATTCAAACCAAAATACATCTACAACATATTCTTTTAATGCTGGATTAAGATTGAAAGGTTGTTTTCACTATTTATTCCCTCATGACAATACAGAGGGAAAAAAAACCCTCTATAGGGATTCGGTAGTTGAATCGAGTGGTTTATGAAGCAAAGCCTACTTGTTTTATTGAGAACAGTCTCGGCAGGTGTCAGGTAGGGCAATTAATCTCTACCTGGACTCCGTCAGCCTTTCTTAGCTAAAGCAGCTCCTTACTTCGAAATTCTAACTTTTTGACCGATGTTTTTTTCTCTCCTAAGTACTTTAATTGTACTTATCCAGCAGGAAAAGTTGATACTTGCAAATTCACTGAAGATTATGTGCCTGTACCTTCCCCTTGCAGCTGTATTTACTCAAAACAAAGCTATTCAAATAAGCCTTAATCAAGAGACCTCATTCTACCACACCGTGTGTGTGCAAATCTACTCGGATCCCTTCAGCTGGGAACGGGAGCCGTGAAGCCCCAGACTAGCAGGGCAGTTAACCGGCAGGGCAGACCAGATTTGTTGTGGAGGGGCATCGGTGTCACATTCAGCTGTGTAAAAGTCACCTGGGCTCCCTAAGTACGCAGCAAAAGATGTAAAGTGTCTCCCGCGCCTGCCGAGGCGATGGCCGGAAGCTGTCGGAGG
>NW_010404057.1:51686-70571 GCF_000710305.1 Buceros rhinoceros silvestris | reverse complement strand
GGCTCCACAGAGGAGCCACAAACGCCTCCGATTGGTTCAGAGGGCAAGGAGCTCCCCTGATTGGTTCAGCTGTGGACAGGGCTGTCGGGGAGCCGGCTGGAACCGGCTGTGACCGGCACAGGGCAGAACCCGGCCCGGTGCGAGGCGATGGATGCTGAGCCGTTAGTTCTGGCAGCGCGGCTCCTCCTTGGCTACCCTGCTGTGGGACAGGGCAGCTGTCAGGCTTCAGCCTGCCCAGAAGGGCCTGCAGCAGCGACTGAACCGCGGGTCACGGGGAGCGGCTGCCTGGCAGCAGCGCCATGGAGGGAGCAGCTGTTAGCTGGGGATTCCCGGGAAAAGACACCTCTTTCTTTTTTAAAGCTTGCTTTATGACAATTAGGGGTTAAATTACAGTTAAAACCATTGCAAATGGAGTTACTAAGAGATGAAATAATTAAAAGCTTTGTCAATAAATAACTACAGAGAGCTAAGGGTCTTGTTTAACCAAGGCCTATCTCCAGAATACCATCCGTTAGCATTATTTAAATAACGTTTTGACAATCCAACACACCAAGTTATACTGGAGGGTTTTCACAGAAACTGAGTGTGATGCATTAATGACACGGGCAGCATCTGAGGTCCTGGCGATTCCCCCTTGTGTCAGGCTTGAGGAATTCTGCCCTGCTGCCCCATATAACTCAACTGACGCCAACGTCCTGCGGGTGATGGGTGCATGCGGGTTAACCAGCTGCCGTTGTGCTTTTGGAAAAGGAGATCATCACTTTACTGACTAATGATACACCTTCTTTTAATTACTTTTACTCCCTTTTCATTCCATCACCTCCCACAAAAATTAGCTTTTAAATGCCTTTCTGCTTGAAGAGTGGCTGTGCGCTGAAGTTAATTCAGTGCCTAAGAGTCACCAATACATCAAACAGTGACACCACAGTGGAAAGAAACAACAAACTTCCTGCAGCTCCAAGAAGACAGCCTGAACACCCTACCATGAGTCAGAATGTTTTATCTTCTGACTTGCACTTGTATATTGCATGCTCTAAACACTGTAAAAAAAATAGAATGAAATGGGCAGATGCCGAAATTAAGACAACCATTTTTAAAGAGCGGTAAAGACGTTTTTTGCCATAGGGTGTTGTGGGAACTTTCAGGTAGTCAGCATCGATCTGCACATCCGAGTTTGTGACACCGAGCGGGCAAGGCCACAACTGCTGCAGTTCTCGCTGCAGAGGCTGTACCGTTCTGTAACTTCTGAAAATCGAGCTCTCTGTATTTTATCTGTACAGCAATCTGAAGTTCAAGCATCTTGAACAATTTCTCACTTTAAAATATGAAATTTATTTGAAAATAAAGTTTTCCTGTAAAACAGCGTTGATGGCCCACTTAGTGCATAAAATAATGGGAACCTTGTGGGAAATAAAGCTATTTGTGTAAGATGATGCAGGACCTTTTCCAAACAGTATAATTCTGACCATATCCAGCTCTATAGCCGTATTTACTTGAAGAAGCTGGTTTTAACTATGTGAGTACTACTCTCTTGATGGTAAATTTAAGAAATAACTGTACAAATTAATCAAAGTCTGGTTCCACATGAAGCCTGGATTGTTTGCATAGACAAGAAATAAAGAATCCATCTTTTTTGAATAGGCAACTTGTATAACTAGTACTTCAGGCAGAGAAATGCAAAATTAGACTGAATCATTTGGAAGGTCACAGAAAGAGATGGCAAAACAATTTCCATTCTGACTTTCTATCAGACTTATAATGAAAAAATGTTTTATGATATTGTGAGAATTGGTAGACTGTAACCTCTGCATAATGAGAGTACTCTTGACCCCAGAAAATCAATAGCTGTTTCTTCATTAGATATAATCACTAAGGCAAAAATTCTAAAGTCATTTTGACAAAATAAGATTTTATACATTTATTTTTACATACAAAACCAGCAAAATAAAATATGACATTAACACAAAGCTGCCAGTATATACCAGAACGTTATCTCCAAAGACATTCTAAAAATTCTTGTTCTGTGTATATTGACATACGTAGTTTCTTATTATCCCCTCTGTCTTCAGCATGAACCTTAGTGCCAAGCTGGAAATCATCCCACACTGACCACAGAGTTAGGCAATCAACAATACACATTTCACACCAGTATTTATTAGTATGTTCTCAGTTCTGCACACAGCAAAGATATTTTATCAGGATTCCAAGGTGTTTGAGAAGCGCCAGCACTTCAGGATATTACTGACACATGCTTCGCTGTGGCTATAAATACAGTCCTCTGTTTTCCGAGGTTCTCTGAGACTCAGTTTCTCTCTATATAAAAATACTTTAGGGACGGTACCAACCCACCTTATCTATCATGTGGTTAAACTCACTGATGCCTGTCGAGTTCTTCTAGTTCCTTGGTTAAAAATAAAAGTGAAACAGGGAAATGGCACTGAAATAAGTATTGGCAAATAAGGTGTTCTAAACTGAAGCAGGAGACACACTGGCTTCCCAAAATGCGTGCAGGGGAAAAACAGGCTATCCTCCTCTTATCTACAAAACACAGGTATGTTTGATTTCGTATGTTTGTAATAAAGGTTGAAATCAGACTCCACATAGCTGCAAATGAAATTTCTGTCACCTTTTCCCATTTTCCTAATGTTTAAGTCATCATTTACAATGCTTTTCTGGCCTATTGTGAAGCCTTTCATCTGACAGTTATCTTCCTCAACTCCATCCCCTGCCCTACAAACCTACACTAAATGCAGAAATCACCTGCCTCATTCACTGTTCTAACCACGGTTCTTCCTCCTTGGGAGTCTTTCCATCATGACAAGTTTAACCGCTCCCCCTAACGCATATCAAGACAAGCCCTGAAGTACCTAGTCAGTGTAGAAGCATGCTCAGGAAACCATCCAAACCTGCCATCACACATTTTGTCCATCACTGCCCTACTGGAAGGATAGAATCCCTTTGACATTGCATTTAAACACCATGGTGCTGTAATATACAGTGAACTTCGACTGCTTCATACCAGGTTTTCGGTTTGTATGATCTGGATTTTGAAATAGTGGGAATTATTAACTACTATAATATAGCGAGTTAGTAATTTTTGAGGCATAGGACAGGAAACACTAAATCCTGCATCATTAAAAATTATTCTGTGTATCCGTAGCCTAATTCCAAGAAGAACATCTATACATACAATAAAAAAAAAAGTAAAAAGAAAAAAAAATCTATTGTCTCAGCACATCCACAGGGTTGTGTGAGAAAACGGCTCAACCTGTTAAGAAACAGCTCACATCAGCACTTTCTGCAGTATGACCTAGCTACTTCATCTTACCGAGCTTCAGTGTGTTTTGCTGGCTAGCAGTGGTGAGCAAAGAGATACTGAGAGAAAAACAAACTGAAAGTTGGGGTGAGGCATTAGCTTCAGAAAGCTGCAAGAGGAATCTCTTTAACTCTATTTCTCCCAGACTTGCAGGCACCCAGCAGTGAACTGCAAAAGCTTGCTCAACTTCCTCACATAGATGCAAAAATAATTAAGTTGCATAAGATGTAGTGTCTGTTAAAAAACACATGGGGAGTCTCAACCCAGATTCTAACTAGTAAGAAAATTATTGCAAAACTTCACTGTAGCTGATAGATTTATAGACAGACAACCTGGATACACTAATGTGTGCTCTCTCCAGGGTTTTCCGGGACTCAGGCCCTTGGATAGTGAACAGAAAGCCCTCGCTGGTTCTGTTGTTCTGTGGGTGTGTTATAAAGATGAGTTTTCAGTGCCTCTAATTCTTCAATATTTACCAGTACTTCATAATCACTTAGGAAAATACAAAAACACGCACTGAATGCACGTACCATCTCACTCACATGTAGGCAGAGAAGAGCAAGTGTAACGGTGGTCAGAGAGCTCTGCCATAAAATACTCATGGGCGTAAGGGGTGAACGGCCGAAGTGGGAGCCCAGCTTTGCTTAGAGGCTGTCGTGCAATCACCCAGCCACGCTGAGACTGCAGCAGAGACAAGGGTTGTCTTTCTTCCATACTTGGTGGCTTTATCAGAGTAGTATCTTAAACGCTTCTGACTCGCTTCCTGAATGTAATTGGAAATTGGGGCGGGAGTTTTATCTCCATCTTGTAAATGGTGAAATGTAAAGAAAGAAGTCACTTTTCAATTGGCTGTAGCAGACTGGAAGCTAATACAAAGCAGAATTTGCATACCTAGATTTCAGTATGTTAATTAGCGCCCTAGGTTCCTTTGAAATCAGCAGGCTCCCTTGAAGAGAGAGCGCAGGCTCTCCCCCTTCCCGAATCAGTTAAGACCAGTGTCTAATGCTGGGTGATGTGAACAGCCATCTGCTGACTTCAGAATCCCACCCTTTTTCTTCATTCAGCTCCTTCCCCCTTCCAAGAGCCAGTGCCTGAAGGAAACAAGGCATCTGCAATTCCAAGTAAGCCCGTGCCGTCTGTGTACCGGGCTGATCGATAGAAGAAACTCCTCCTCCTGCAGTCCCCCACAAAGCAGCAACAACAATTTGCCTGACAAATTCATGCTTTTAGAGCACAACTAGACCACAAACCAATTTGCAGTCAGTAATTTTAATAAAATTAACAAGCTACATTTTTCACTGCAAATCAACATCAACGCCTCATCGTTCTGACGCTCCGGTATTGTAATTGTACCAGAAATCTTTATAAAACATGTTGTCAGTCTGATTTAAAATTGGTTCACACACTAAAAAAAGGTGTCATGGAGAATAATCCCAAGCTGTGAGCAGAGGAAGCAGCATAATGTCCAGCTTTTTTCTATCTAGGAAGCAGTAATATAACAGTATCCTCAAAGAACTTCCAAGTATCATTTTTCAAAATATAGCTTCTTTTTAAAATAAATTAGACATTGCTACCAACCTGTAGGCAGCTCTCCTGAGCACAAAGTCTGAGAAGTTAACTGCTGCTACCCTACAGATTATGTTTATGCCAGTAAAATAAATACTGGTCTGTGATCATCTCTGCTGTTAGGCTGCCACAAGGTCCCTGACATGCTTTTGGCCCACGTTAACTTGCAATCTTCCAAATAATTCCCAGGTGAGATTCAGGAGGTGGCAGAGGATGGTAACCACTTCCAAGGGCAGTCTGGTTGCAGAGTACCTTTGCAGGAGGCCAGGAGTTTGGTGGCGTGGATGTCAGATTTTGTATGCCAGTTAGGTTCAAAGAGGAGGAAAGGACCTGGGTACATTCAACTTATTACAGTTTTAACCAGCAGAACTAAAGAACTATCAGGTTTTTTCCACTGCAAAGTAAGTCCAAACAACACATACTCCACAATCACTTTTGACTCTGCTCACACCTCTCTCCTCCTACTTCAAACTTCTGCTCTCAGCAGAAACACAGGCTTCACGTGCTGGTGTTGCACGGACTGATTCCAGCAGTGTGGCACATACAGCTTTAACTGTGAGAGACCACTACGGTCTCCTAACCTGATCTCCAGGAACACAAACCAAAGAACACGATTCTGGTTCCTCAGTCGAGTCCAAGAGACTGTGTTCAGAACACACCTTTCAGAAAGCCAAGTGATCTTGACGGAAGGACAAGAGACACAAGCCACAGCATTCCTTGGTGCGTTCACGGTTCATGGCACTCAGCAGCTCCCTTCAGACACATGCGGTTGGTGCATTTTCAGCTCTGTTACGTCCTTTGTCTGATTGGGTTTCCCTAACTGTATAAGCCAGCACTAACTGCATAATAATAATGACTTAGGAGGAAGCTTATATAGCTGGGAGAGAAGGTATTTTGCTTTAAAATCTCTGAGTTGAAAATACATTAATAGAAATTATAGCCTGCTCATCATGCAAAAATATGCAGAATATTCAGAAAATGAGCAGCCAGTAAAGGGCAGGTAGACTGTGCTGATATCCGGGTGATATGTACATTTTGCTACCTTAGCCATTCTCTGCAGTTTCTTTTGTCAAAAAAGAAAAGAAAAAAAAAAACCAAATGACGCTTTCTGGAAAAAAATCGTAGGTGATCTAATACTTGTTGCAGATTTGCAACTAAGAATCTGTTTGTTTCTTCAGACCAGGATACAGGGAGGGGTTATTCTCTACACAATTCTCATCTGGAAAGCACCCATATTATGTGAACATGGGGGATTTAAGACAATGAATGTTTACAAAAAGTACATCTGTAATAGACTAAGTTTATAAAGAGAGATTGTATGTCTGCATAAATTATAGTCAACCAAAGATACTTCTTATTCTTCAGCATTAGCTTATCCCTTCGGTGCCCACTACAAACACTTTGAAATTGCTTCCCTGCAAGACTAAATCTCAGCCTCAATGAATAGATAACCCTGACATCAACGCAGTCTTCTTCCTAAACCAGACAGACAAACAACGAAATAAACAGCTGTCCAAGGGGTCCCATCTAATTTAACATTGGAGGGAATATCACTACTTTCAATTCTACTCTGGCCAGACTGTCTTCCCCACCGATGGAAGCACTTGGGTTCTTTCAGTGCCAGCAGCTCAAAATAATGTAACTACTCTAGCGTGGAACATGACATCAGATCAGTCATTGGAAGCCAGAAAATCCATCAGATTGAGACTTTGTTCTCTCAAACAGTCATTTACTACAGATCATTGAGCTGCTTCTTTAATATTTATGCAAACTCTTCATTACGTTTTACTGGATCATGTATAAGAGACAATCTGTGTAGAGGCAACTTCTCTTGCAAGAAGCTAAAAAAAAGCCCGAAATACATAAAGGAACACTGGTATCTCCTTTGACCGTATGACCAGCTTCAGTAGATAGCTGCTTCTGAGAGCCCCACAAGCCTCCCCAAGAAGGTCCCACTCTTGATACTGTCTTAACTATCATGCAGCGCTCCAGATTGTTAGATTCAGAATCGGTGCTCAGCTTTCCCAGGAGTGAGAGTCCAATACTAGGAGAGAAACCGTTGTGTATTCCTAAAACGAGAGCAGTCTTTACATGCTAAAACAGAGTTTGGATGGTTCATTTCTGGGAGAACTTCTGTGCAGCGACAGTATGGACACAAGGAGTACAGGCACATTCAGAGTGTTTGAAACAGGGGAGTGCTACAAACTAAGATCAGGATTTTTCCATTGATCAGTTCAGACGTACTGTTTTACAGAGGACAAGAAAAAACTAAGGTGAGCCCTTTCCCTTTGTGTTCTTCCCAGTGTCCTTAAGGAAGCTTGTCTAGATACATCCAAACATAATCACCCAACTGTGGTTTCTCAGATTTTCTGCTCCAGCACAATTCTCTGGCAGATTTCTAAATTGGAAGCCCAGTACAAGACCAATTCTCTTCCAAACTGGTCTGCTTGGCACAGCAATTAAAAAAAAAATCTCAGATGCCACATTGTTAATCAACCTATCCCTTACAACTTCTTCCGCTGTGAGCTCCACTGTTGTATAAATGTCACAAATGCCATAATTAGTAGCAGCTCATGCCATAGGAGTGTATCAAAATCTGTGTTATTTGATCATTTGGTTTTGATCAGAACTCACTTTTGAGAAAGAAAAAAGAAAGATAAAAGAAAGAAAATTCACTTTGATGAGAGCTTATTTTGCATAATCTTGATTACAGGACTTCATTGGTATTTGCAAACTCTAGCAGTGGTGTCTGACTTGCACTTTACTGTCCTAAGTAATTCAAAAATAAGCGTAAAGTTAAAATCCCCTTAACTCTTGAAATTTTGAAAATATTTGGAATACAGATAATGTATAACTAAAACTTTCTTCCTTGGAGTTACTTCGTTGATTTTACTATTCCTGTCACGTTCTGTCTGTCTAATTGGATAACAACTGCAGTCATATTATTGCCTTGTAAGTAGGTACAAGCACCTAACAATGTTTATGCAAAGCACTCCATATGCCTTGCTGCTTAAATGGGAGTGTTGTATTTTGAATGTGCAGCAAAGGGTGGTGAGTTGCTTCACGAGTGCTAATCACAGAGGAATGAGCAGAACAGAAGGTGAATTAACGAGGACTCTGGCATCTGACCATTGAATCACTGCTTCCAATAACCCAAGGGAGGACTAATGCTTTCCCAGCAGAAGCTCTCCTCCTGCCTCGCCCTGCAGTTGCTATCTGCTTTGTCTTTTTCTTTCTTTCCTTGTGCTCATTGGAACAGAGAGGAAGAAGTCATTTGAGCATAGGCATCGATATTTGCGCTTTCCCCTCCACACACTATGCCCACATGTATTTCAAAACACAATAGGCTTCCAGGTCACATGCCAGGGAAGAAGCAGCAAGCACAGCTTTTTGCTTCCTAATCTGGCAGAATTCACACAAAACAGAGAGGTAAAGTACAGTGACTTCAGACTTCAGTCCAGCTGCTTCTTATGGGTCAGATTCGAACCTGAAATGAGTCAAAATTCTCTACAACTCCATTTATGTAGCTTATCATTAACATCAGGTTATAATAGATCATAAACATTTATTTTGTTGCCATGGCCTAGACTCTGGAGACACTGGGTTCAATCGAGGACAGCACTTTATTTACCATCGTTTATAATGAAGTTAAGCACAATTTGAGATCAGTATCACTGAAAGCTCTCACAGAGGAGTTATCAGATGCTCGTGTTGTATAACTCGGTATAAGCTTGATTTGTGTCAATTTAATATTTGATATGTAGCGGAACCTTTTCCAGAGGGTTCCAAATTGCCTCTCCCAGAGAAATTGGGAAAATTTTGATTACAATATCCATTGTAATTGCAATACTCATTTTTCTTTTATATATATATATTTAGGGAAAAGTTTCTCCTCCTACTGTACACCTAGGTAGATGTAAAAGATATCAACTTGTGTTTTCCCCCAGTAAGCTCATTCTACTTCACGAAAGTCTGAATCCTGCTGGAGGAAACTGAAAATGTAGAAGATGATTCTTCAAGCACTAATGTAAATGATTGGTTCTGACACTAGTAAAGGCATGCTGTTTTCCCTCCAGGTTGCCTGCTTTTCACATAGGGAAGCAAGATTAAAGATGTAAGACTCCTCTTCATGCGGGGAGGTGATAACCTGCCTTCTCAGAGTGGTTTGATTTTCTCAGAACACGTGCAAAGGAAAAAAAAGTGTACAAGCAGCTTCCTGAAGCAGGTGGTTTTGTAAGGGATTTTTGTCTTTTAGTTGGGCTATTGTTCAGGGAAACAGTGTTTCAGTATCTTTTTTAAGGATAAAAGAATATATATCTTTAAATTCATATTAATCAAGTGACTTCAACAAAATGTAAATGCAAAATGAAAAATCAGAAAAAGTCCTTGTTTGTCAGTTTAAATCCTGATAACCTACTCTCAAGTCGTAACTTCTATAAATATAAGTACCAAGTAGTGAAGAAAAAGTAAGAATTTCAGAATCTAGAACAATAAGGACAATATATCTCACAATCCACATAAAATCTCTGGATAACAGGACAACCTATAATAATAATAGTGATGATAATATACCAGGGAGGTTTAAAAAACCTCTTCCAGTAGATATTTTGCCAAATACCTGACAATGTTATTAGACGGTCATCTCTCTCACTTCACAATGCAAAGTGTGACCTCAAAGAAATTCCAGGCCTCAGTTCTATGAAGTACTTCAGAGTTCCTGACAATTAAGAGCATCCCTAGTACCATGCTGACCTCATGATTATTATGGTACTGCAGAAGTACTTTGATTTCAAATAATGGAAACTAAATCAACAGTGGGAGACAAAACATTTCAATGACTGATATCACTCTTGACATTCCCCTAGAAAATTCCACTTAAGAATCTGATGAGGTCAAGAGGTGGGAGGGAGGGGGGGAAGTGAGCTTGCTATTTCTCTTCCATGCAAACAATTAGAGTCAGCAGTAATAGGTTACTTTCATGCAAGGAAGTCTTGTGTTTGTAAGATTATAACCACATCTCAGAATCCTAGATCTTCAGATGGGAGGCAAAAGGTTTGATAAATATTGATATCTCCATTGTATTAATAACTTCATAGGGATGGTACTAACTGCAAGAATGGGGTTTAGTCAACGCATCGTTAAGGGATATTTGCTTGAAGCCCTCCAGCATACTAAAGAAATGTGTATATAATCTCCTTACTTGGCACATATTTAATTTATTTACAGCAATACCAAAGTGTCCACTTCAAGCATGTAAGAAGAAAATACATCCACGGTATCAGGTGGTGTATGAAATCGTGCTGTCCTAAGCAGTTACGCTCTTAGGAAAGGAACCACTGAGAAGTAAACAGTTTACCATGCCACTTTGCATGGCTCTAGGATTGAATGCCTGTACATAAGTCTTTTACGCAATATGTGAAAAATTACATCCCGACAAAAATTTCAGGTCCTCATCTCTCACTTGGTTTTCTTCCTAGTAATTGCCTCCCAGGAGAAATACTGCTGAGCAGATGCATCGCCAGATTCTTAAGGTGTTTGGCATTGTATGCTTGGGAACCTTCCACAAAATCAGTCCATTTTATTTTTAGATTTCCTTAACTTTATTTATTGAGTTAGGAGGATATGAGGAATAGGCATAAGCAAAGAGAGTTTTATAAAAATGGTATCTTTTATTAGATTAGCTGATACAGCATCAAAAAGCAAGTATGCTTTTGGGCACAGGGTGCCTTCTTCAGCAAAATCAAACTCAATACAGGCAATTTCAGTTTAATCTTGTTATATTGATGACAATGCTATTATGAAATAACTGTGGAACTGAGTAAGAAGAGGGTACTTGGAAGGTTTCTTTATTTAATTTGAAATTTCAAACTTCCACATGAAGCCAAGTGTAATGTCTTGGTCAAGATTATGGAAGGAAAAGCAAAGGATTTTTTCTAACCACCTTCTTCCCTGCTCATCGCTGCTCAGAGACCTGGTTCCTGCTGTTGCAGCTAATGTCAGCTCTTACAAAATCAACAGTTAGTCTAAAGTTTCTGTACAACAGTAGAAATGCTATTGTTGTAACATCCCACACTTACTAGGCACATAAAAGAAATGGCAAAATACCATGGCTTTTACACAGTCTTGTTTAGGTCCCAGTTCCTCTTAGAAAAAGACTATGAAAACAGTGTGGGAGATACCCAAGCATGGATTACTAGTGCATCTGCAACAGACTGAGAAACAAAGTGCCTTGAATAAAAGGCCATCGTGTAGCTTCCCTATTTAAAGATCTAACAGAGGACTTGCACTAATGATGAGGAGAAGGAGAGGGAGCCAAACAAGAGCAGGGAGAAACTGCTGAGGCCAGAAGGAAAACGGCCAAGAGAGAAATAAAGGCAGACTGCCTGAATGCTAAGATGTGTAAGAAAGACTTACAAATTGATGAGAGCAGAGAAAATACCAGACAGCAATTCCATTAACAAGTGGAGACCAGCTTCCGTGGTGATTCCTGGCAATGCCACCGATAGCTTACAATTAGATTTTTCCACAGCAAAACATAACTGCACAACTAAGCAGAAACACATGACTTTTTTATAAGCAGCAGAAAAACAAGTCAGCAGTGTCAGTCAAAATTAACCTAATTAATTTACAGCTAATTAAATGTGAGAGTCCTGAAGAACCAGGCATTTATTAGATGAACTACAGCAAATAAGTCAAGTGCAGCACTGATTATGGCTCCAGCGCCATGTTTTTTCTCATCTACAGCAAGTACAATACTTAGCTTTCTTCTAATTCTTTCTGCTCTGTTGCTAGAAAACTCCTTCCTTCCTTCCTGAGAGCAGGATCACGAAAGCAGCTTTTAGACAGAGAAAGGCTAGAGGCTTTGCAACCTGTCTCAGGAAGATCATCCTAAGCACACAGAGCTGTTGGAAGAAGAAGTGGTCGAAAGAAGCATCAAAGCTGACAGCTGTAGGACTGCATGGAAGGAACGTGGAGAGCGTCACTATGTACGGAGGATGACCCTCTTCTATTTCTCTTTCCATCCTGTCCAGGCTTCAGCTTCCATCAATGCTCATTAATAGAAAATATTTCCATTCAGTATTCATTAAGCAGAAAATGAATAGGGAGAAAAGTTCTGGCTGGTTTTATTCCTATCGCTGGTATTAGTGACCTGGAGAAACTGCAGGCAAGTTATTTATCACCTTGTAACAAGACACCACCGAAAACACCGAGGGAGAGGGCAGTGTATTTCAAGGGTCTCCAGAGACTACTAAGGAAAAAAGAACAACATTGTCTCTAGATTGGAATAGAGACACTCGCTCAGCTCAGACAGGCCTGGTGCTATCTGGCATTACTTTAAAACAATATCAGAAACGAGTATGGCCACGCTTGCCAGCTCTTCTCTGTCCTTATTGTCATACACGTACTGGGATTAATGGTATGGGGATTAAAGTTTGCCTGTGAGCTAAAAGAAACAAAGGATATCTCTCTATCTCCTCTGCTCTTGTACTTTTATTTCTCTTTGATTTGAATATCCCATCTGTAAAACAGGACCAAAGTAGTGCTTTACTGTACCTGCAAGTGTTACTGTGGCTTTGCAGCTCAAGTACTGGAGAAGGTCATGTAAAGTGCTGCGTAACAAGGAAGACAGAAGCCATAGGTCTTTATTCACTGCCTTTCATCCCACAGTACTAACCTAGCTGGCATGATCTTCTTTAGGAGACTGTTTCATTTGTTTTTTGACATATGCTTTTCAAATTGCATCATTAAAAACATAGCCTGTCTTTTCCATGTACTACTGGCAGTAATTTTTATCATTTGAGCAACCATATTATTTTATTATTGTGAAATTTGTTGTGGATTTAAAAAATGCTTTAAGCTGTAATAGAGAGATGAAATCTCTGTGAAACATTTGCTCATTAGGATTCTTATCTTTCCGCCAAGCACCTGGATAGGGCAGCAGAAGCACAGAGGCACTGCGGTGCTGAACAGGGCATCATCTAACTCAGACACATTGCACTGTCTCCTGAAATCTATAGCTCAAGCTGGGCCCAGGCTCCTGGGGTGAGTGCGTGCCTGAAATCAGCACGCACAGTCATTTGTAGCTGAAGGAGGAGCTGCTTCAGGAATCCAGCTCTCAGAAAAGGCTGATTTGGCTTCAGAAACCACTTCTTTAAGGTCCCTTACCAGGAATTCGATACCCAACACTTTGCTGTTAAGAAGCTGAGGTGGCCTATGTCCCCCTCCCAAAACACAGAAAATGGAGGAGCAGTGGTGCCCTCTCCAGCAGGCAGCACTTAAGCTCCAGAAGGGTTATCCCGTTCTAGAATGCCTGCAGAATCCAAAACAACATCTGCCTTCTTCAAGGTGTCCCCAAACCAACATAGTATAGCATAATCTGCTATATTAATGGCATTTTCATTCATTACTGCTGAATTTGCTCCGCTGTGCGTGGAAGTGATGAAATATTCATAGCAACAGTCAGAAAAGGGATAAAAGCAAACTTGGATATAGCCCAACGGCCAAAGTAGTCATGCTGGAAAGAAAAAACACCTGAGTTTTAGGCTTTCTTTTGCTGATGATTTGAAAATAGATAATGAAATGTTCAGTAGCACAAGGGTCTGCAGCTCAGGGTATGTCCCCCTCAGTTTTCCCCACCACTAGGCTTTCTCTACATAGGTTTTCTCCAGCCACTGAAAAATATTTATCCCACACAAATTAGAGCTGAATCATAAAAAAGTAGCAAGAATGGCTTCCAGCTACCCCAGAATATCCTACAGTTTGGCATGTGAGTATTCTGATGGGGTGAGGAAGCTTGAATACTCTTGGAAATCAGAAAGGATGGGACACAGGATGATTATTCTAGCCATGACATTACTGGGTGAAAGAGAAGGATGCTCAAGTTGTGTGGACTTGACATGCTCTGGGAGGCCTGCCAGATTAAACCCAGCAGCAAAATAGACGTGAGATAAGTACTAAGATGGAGATGTCCAGAAGTGAAACTTTAGGTAGCTGAGAAACTGCAAGATAATTTTAATGTAAGGAACTCCTTCCCCCACGCCCTCCAAAACACACAAAGAACCTTTGCCTCATTTGGAAGCTCTTCGGGCAAGACAGCATTCAATTCAGCAAACTAAATTTAGTCCTTGTGCTTAGAGCAGAAATGTTGTATCTAATTTTGCCTCCTAAAGGAAATCATCAGGAGAGGGAAACAATGCATAGAAGAGGACATGTATACAATATATAATTAATGTTTAACAAATTTGAAAAATAACCGGTCCACTGACTCGATTTCAGAGACCGTTTAAGGTGGTAAGGGGTATGGACCATGCTGTGAAGCTGTGTAACAGGGAAGATGTTCTCAGAAGCACTCAGAGTTCTCCTTGACCTGTTCCTCACTTCTCAAGGATGGGAGGCTTTTTACCTTCAGTTAACAATAAATGAATTCTGGAGCTTTCCAGCACAAGCAGCATATGTCACACGACATATGACACATACAGTACATAAGGACAAGTACAGAAACAATAAAAACATGGCAATATGCGTATTCTTGGAGTCTAGGCTGAAATGGTAAGAGGTGGGCAGCAATACCCGGGACCAACTGTGAAATACAGCTGTAAAAGGGAGAAGGAAATAACCTCTCTTGGCACTATGCACCTGTACACTCTGAAGTTTTCTATGGTATTAATTGCCCTCATTTGTCAGTGTTAAACATACAAAGTGCTGAATAAAATCACTCAGGCAATTCAGCCCAAGTAATTAGCTATTTTACATCCTTTCTATTGTAAAATAATCTGGTCTCTCAATTTATGACTCGGAAAACCATTCACTGTCAATTTGGTGATAATCTATTAATAATTGTGCAATGGTCCAAACAGTTTCAATACACGACGTCATGTCCACAGAACAGCTTATTATCAAGAGAATGGATCTGAGATGCAAATCAGTGAGAATTTAATTACGTTAAAAGAGAGAGATGTTCTGCCATGTACCGAGCTATTGACAACATTCAGTAAAACATACATCGAGGGCAAGTTGTTTCACACAACTGTGACTTCCTTGGTCGTATAATCTGCATAAGTCCCCCCCTTCCTGTACACATGCTTCTGGTTTAATAAACAAAATAACCACATACAATGAATTCCAGTTGACTTCAGCCCAAGAAACAGTGTACCAGAAAAAAGAGCTTTCTTCCATACATTGCTGTCTTATTGTGATTGCATCATTTTGCATTTTCACCAAACTCCTTTTTGGTCTTGTTCTGTTCCTTTTTACACAACTAGCCCCCAGAGTCACACAATTATATCTAAAGCTCTCATCTCATTTTGGAAAAATGTTTCTAGGTTTTATGGGTGAGAGAAATTTTAAAATGTAATCACCAATTTTATCTCATTATTTCTAATGGACTGGCTCATATTTGCTAAAGGATTCAGAAATTCTTGACTTTCAGTGCCACATTAGGACAACACAAAATTTTCTCTTCAAAGAGCAAATTTTCAAAAGGAGTAGACCTGCAAGTAGGACAAGTTCAAGAATTTGAGAGTATAAATCTCCTCGGGTTGAAAATACTTGTGTGTGCAAAGTGAACCACACATCCCAGAATGATAAAGTATATATAAAAAAAAAATTTTAAAAAAAGATTAGTCATGTTTAAGCTTATTTGATTTGACTGTGTAATGCACACACTGGAAAAAATAGAATTTATTTTATTTTAAAAACAAAGGTGCAAATAGCTTTAAATTTAGTGTCTGAAGAGAGAGTTGCTAAAGCAACAAAATATTTTGATGGTTAGAATATTCATTAAAACCTGGCTGGTGCTATGTAAGTGTAAGTAACAGTGAGCTGAAAAAAAAAAAATCTCTTATAGTATTTTTCATTGTAAAATGAGCTTTTCCATGTCTACATCTCACTCAGCTGAAAATTGCCTCCTTATAGGTGAAATCAGCTCTAGCACCCTATTTCATTCTCACCATGAATGGCAAGAACCTCAGGAAAGATTAATCTGGTTACTTCCTCCCTCCCCAGCATTGCCTGGG
Source organism: Buceros rhinoceros silvestris (assembly GCF_000710305.1). Taxonomy (NCBI): domain Eukaryota; kingdom Metazoa; phylum Chordata; class Aves; order Bucerotiformes; family Bucerotidae; genus Buceros; species Buceros rhinoceros. The sequence goes on along the minus strand of NW_010404057.1, from coordinate 54,674 downwards.
TTCTTTTTTATTCCTCTGATCTCTCCTAACCCCCATTTTGAACACTGAAAAGCATCTTACAGCCCTTCTGTTGTTCACTCGAAGTAGTCAGATGTGCATCGCTCTTCTGGGCTGTTCTGCAGCTTCTCTCAGCTGTTCCAACACTGTTTGGCTTTGAAAGATGTCTCAGCACACATCAGGCCAGGGAGGTGTCGAGGAATTGATTATTAATGTGCGGTACATGGTTCTTCCTATTCATCCTGTTTGGTTTATCTTCACAACTGGAAAGACCGTGTAGAATTTTAGCTACATAAACTAATTAGCTGTTACCGAATCTGCATTCCAAAGAGGGAGCTGCTTCTTCCTGAACACTGCAAGAAGTGGGTGACTTCTTTCTTTGAGCATGCTAATTTGTACGGGGCTTTAATCTAGAAAATTATTTTAAGTTCTCGCCTCCTTCTTGTGATAAGTACACGAAGTGAGGCACCCCTTGCTGAAGGGGACAGGAGTGCTGATAAACACAAATTCCCGTGCTGTGGAAAGCCGTATCAGATCTATTGTAATACAAGAAGCATGAATGTTCGGATCTGTATTTAAGATGCAGAACAACTTTATCTCCATAACTTCGCACACAGTTTCTCTTAGGCTGATCACAAATAAGTCAGCATGGCTTTTAGATACTTCTTTTTAAATATTTTTGAGCCTTTAAATTGTCTTGTCATAATCACCCACTGACTTTCAGCTTCCATCAATGTTTTCCTGACCCTACTCCTGGACCCAAGATGCAAAGCTTCCTACCTCTACCCTGCTTGAAGTCCTAAACAGCTGCAAACATCTGCATGTGTACACCAGCCTTCTCCTTTAGGACTGCTTTTTTGTTCTTGTCTAATATTTTGCTGAAATCAATAGCGAATCTTAATGCGAATGGAAAAGACGACATCCGAGTCAAGCACTTTTACACCAATCTGAGGGCAATAAAGGCTTTAATTAGGATGGGAAATATGCAAATTTTCCCTTTTGTGGCCAAATCATTCTCTCAGTTTCAGTGGAATAACTCCATTGACCCAAGTCCTCATGCACAATCCTGTATGACCAAAGTTTGCACTATATACACTAAGAGAAATCACATAACAACCATTTAGCTGAGAATTAATGTAAATTAGAAAGGTTGCTGTATATTAATTTTTTTAGCAGAATGGATGTATTTCAGTATGGAAACTTCAGCTGGCTTAGAAGAATAAACTCCACAAATGTGGAACATCCCGCAATGTTTTATCCAACATGATAATGTGTAGTCTCAGCAATTTCTTGTCCTCTTTGGGAAAGACTGCAAAGACTCAGAGTATTGTAATCTACTCTGAATTCAGCATCTGTTTATGATATTCTCAACAGGAAAAGTTGTTTCTTTTCATCATCTGCAGATGCAATTAGAACAGCAAGGCCTGCAAAATGTTCAGATATGAGATGTTTAAGACTAGCAAAAAGCCTAGAATGAAATGTTACTTTTGTCATAAAAAAGATCCCCTGGCTGCTTCTGTTCAAAACCCTTCAGCTTGACAAGAAACCAGAGTAAGTAGACGAGTAACTAGAATACTTTGCACCTTTGTTTCACCTCCCATCTGAGCCTCTCAGTTCCCTTTGCAAACATAATTGGATTAAATATTTGAATAGAGGGAAGCATTCTGCAAACTGCAAAAGCAGAAGAGCCCAGAGGTCGCGTACATTGAGCTCTGCGTGTCTACCACACAAATAGGTTAGCACTGTACATACAAAATGAATTTTTGTTTTGAATGCTAACATGCACATTTTCAAAATAAGCATAAGAATATATTAAGATTTTGACCTGCTAATCACAATCAAATGTGAGCGTTTGAGGGGAAGTTTCAGTGTACACTTCAAGGGAGGGTTCAGAGCCATATTCCCCACAGATAAAGAAAAAAAATAAAAAGCAGTCCAATGCTCAAAGAGTTTAGGTAAATTTGTCAAAAGTACTCATATAATCAAGGACAGGCTTAGACATATGAAATTGTAACTCATTAACCCACCAGATGATAAGGATTCACTCTCTCAGCCTGCACCAAATGCAAAACAACTCATTACTTTAGCCATTCTTCATCAGTTTCACAGAATCTCGCAATAGTTGATGTTGGCAGGAACATCTAGACGTCATCTAGATCTCTTCTGCTCAGAGAAGAGTTAACAAAACAAGTTGCCAAGGACTGTATCCATCGGGACTTTTAATATCTCCAAGGATGGAAAGTCCACAACCTCCCTAGGTAACCTGTTCCAGTGTTCAACCACCCTTTTACTAAAAAAAGTGTTCTTTTTTATGTTAAATGGAATTTCCTGGATTTCCACTTGAGTCTACTGCCTCTTGTCCTTTCACTAAGAACAACTGAGAAGACTCTAGCTCGCTCTTCTTTACTTTCCCTAATAGAAATTTATACACCTTGACAAAATCCCAGGCTAAATAATCCCAGCTCTCTCAGACCACGCCTCATATTTAAGTTTCTCCAGCCTGTTGGTCATCTTCGTTGCCCTTTGCTGGACTCACTCCAATGCACTGATGTCTCTTCTCTTACTAGGGAACCCAGGTCTGGACACAACACTCCAGATATGGTGTCACCAGGGCTGACAGAGGGAAAGAAACACCTTCCTTGATCTGATGGATATGTCTTTCCTAATGCAGCACAGAAGGGTGTTGGACTCCTTTGCCACAAAGGCACATTGCTGGCTCTTGTTCAGTTTGGTGTCCACCAGGAACCTCCAGGGCCATTTTTGCCAAGCTGCTTCCTAGCTGGTCAGCCAATAGAACTTACTGGTGCAGAGGGTCATTCTTCCCCAGGAGCAGGACTTTGCAGCTCCCTTTGCTGAACACATGAGATTCATGCCTGCCCATTTTTCCTGCCTCTTGAGGTCCCTCTGAACGGCAGCACAACCATCTGGTGAACCAGCCACTCCTCCTAATTTTGTGGCTGCCGGCTTTCTTGGGTCCAATGGGCCCCCCCC
>NW_010404057.1:46942-51655 GCF_000710305.1 Buceros rhinoceros silvestris | reverse complement strand
ACACGGCACAACCACCCATGTGTTACCCCAGCCACTCCTCCTAATTTTGTGGCTGCAGTCTTGCTGGGCTCAATGTGGCCCCCCACTAGGTCATTAATGAAGGGGCTCAACAGTATTGCTCCAGTGTTCATCCCTGGGATGGATGAGCAGACACATGGTGTTTTCCTACTGCTGAAGTAATTTATTGCTGTCTGAGCCTTAGTCCCACTTCATTAAGTGCCTGAAGATGACACTGTGCAGGATTTAGAGAATCAAGCAGACTAGGTCCCCAACTTCCTTCAGCATCAGCAACCTAATCTTTGCAGATATTTTGAAAATACCACAGGAACCCTATCTACATCTCTTGGCAACCAAAAACTTGGCAAAAATCTAACAGGAATCATGTTTTAAATGAAAGTCCAGCCCCTAAAAAGTTTGTCACATTTTTATTTTCTTTGTAAATGGACAATTAGTCATCACTGTCCCCTTAGAGGTGACAAACTGAAACAATAAGAATCTGGGCAAAGTTTCACAAAAAAATTGTAGCTGAGCCAGGAGCTGAACCTAATCACGTTGATTTAAGCATCATTCATTTCAGAATTAAGTTGTGGTAGAACAGCTGAAGATACATGAAAGTTGTGCAGCAGGAGCACATATTTATATATACCTCTATTCTTATCACAAATAAAGGACAAGTTGGTGTTGATTGAAATAATATTTGTACTTTATCTTAGGACTCCTCCATGCTACTAATTTTCTTCAACTCTGTTCTTCTGTCTCATGTTTCTCATACCGATATTTATGTCTGGTTCACAAGTCTACTACGAGCCAGAGTAGGAGGCTGACAGAAGGAACAATCGGAGGAAGGTGGGCAGCAAAGCGGGAGACATTTGCTTTGTTTTTCACTTGATTGGTGCTGAGCTGACATGGTTCTAGCTAGGAGGTCCAGACCAAACAAAACAACTGAGACACTACAGAGGGCAAGTAGCTGAAGGACAGACTTTAATGATGCAAATTTGTAGAAATTCTTGTGTGCAAGACAGGCGACTGTTGCACACCTCCAGCTTATGCAATCTAAGTAAGATCCTAAGATAGCTTTTCCGTCACTAATTCAGACTACCCCAAATTCTACTGCCAGTTTTCAGTGGGATGATTCTGCAGAGATGAATAAGTGTGAAGTTACAGGAAGCAGTGTGGTTTCTGATCAGCTGGCAGCTAGTTACTCTCAGAGATAGGCGATTTGCTGGAGAAGACCTCATGTCATTTCTTGCTACACAGCAGTGGTCAAATTTAGATAACAAACTGTATAAAGGGATTAAATTTTACTGTAAGGGTAGCAAAGGCTATGGTTTGAGTAACCATTTATTGCAAAGGACGAAGTGAGTCAGGGCCAAAATCAGATCCAGAATGTCCATGTGACTGTAGAGCCGTCCAGATGGCAGAAGTAAAATACAAAACAGAGTCAAACCTACCACCATTAAATTTTTTTTTCCTCCAATCTGCTCCATATTTTTGCTTTATCCAGTAAACCTTAGCCCGCACCAATGGTTTTTCACCTGTGGCCCTCAGGGAAAAGTCACACTTAAGGAAAATTCATGGATAATATAATATAATAATATAATATTCATGGATAATATCCAGGGAGACTGAGAAATGTGATTAACAAAAGCAATGACAGTTGCCAGGCCTACATTCCCTCAGCAAAGGTTCTTCCCTCATCTGGATGTACAAGGGTCTACAGGTGAAAAAGATTCAAAAATAGTGCCCACACTGCCCACCAGGGAGAGAAGGGACTGTTCACTGATTAGAAAGCAAACTTATGAACCAGAGAAAAATACTCCAAGCCCTGCTCTGCCATGCACCTACATGAGCCTCAGCAGAACAGTCACTCTGTTCCTGAGTCTCTACATGCAGCACACAGGGCACGCACAGCCTTCTCTCTCCAGACCCTCATGAGAACAGCCTTAGAGAGTGCACTTCAGCTGGATTACTGTCAGCAGGCATCACTAGATGGGGGAATAGCTGCCAATTGAGTTATTTCAGAAACATCCATAAGAACAGCTACCTGTAATAACCAATGGGTTAACCGGCTTTACCACACTGTGGAAGAAGGAATATTAGAAACAGCACCCAGTGAACTGTGAGTCATTTGAGACAGCTATGAATGACAGTTTTTTGTGAAAAAAGAATGAAAAACAAAAGCCAAAATTATCCTTCGACCATCATGTATGAGATTAATCACAGGATAAGAGTCACTCTGCATTCCACTGCTCAAACTATTTTATTAAACCAAAGAGCCTACAGGAAGCAAGAGAAAATCAATCAGCTTAAAATGATTTGGGATATGCTCAGTCACAGCATAAAAGAGATTACATTTTGCACTCACAAGGAAGGAAGTACTTGTGTAGCAATTTCTTGTTTCACCATTTCTAGATACTAAAGGATGACATTAAAAAGCCTCCCATAATTATTTATAAGTTCAAAGACAGTCAAAGCTTCCAATGTTTTGACCTGTTTTTCTCGGCCATTTCTGGGATACCATGTGTTTCCTGCTTCGGCAGACAGGCCAATGCACAAAGTGTTGGAAGACCTATCCCACTTTGTGAATTTACCTGTTTGTGTGGAAATACAGCCACAAAAGGGGTATAAATTGCAAGACGTTGCCAGTGGAGTTAGTACAGCTAGTAACAACGAAGGATTCTGACCCTGATGTCCGAGGTGAAACATACATCTACCAAGCGCACAATAGTGAAAAATAAAATAACATTTTAAAAAATTATAAACCGAGCCTGAAGAAGTAACATCAGGTGCAGATGTTTTGCAGTGCACTGTAAGTAACGACGAGTATGCTGAGGGTGTTGGTCAATACAGACCTTCAAAAATACAACTAGTCATTGAGTCATCCCAGGCTGCTCAAGACTTAAATATTTGTCTTAGTCCCTTTGTGCAAGATCTCCTGGTCTCTTGGCTATACTGGGAAGGCAGAAATTCATGCCTGAACAGGTCACTCCAGATTCTGGAGAAGGTGTTACCTAGTGCAGCCTAGACTATTAAAAAATGCGAGTTGCATGATTCCCAGTGCAGGGCTGGGTGGCTTCCAGTACCAGCACCTGCACGGTGAGACAGGCAGGGTTAATGCTGTCTTTAGAAAGGCCTGGTAAGGGTATGCAAAGCTAAATATTTGTGCAGCATTCAGATCCTGCAGTGATAACTGCAAACAACAGAAAGGCCATAACAAAAATAACCTCCAAAACATCTTTAAAAGCAATAAAAATCTCACTAGGGATTATCTTGATTTACCCCAAAATATGTGAGTGATATTACATAAAATACACAAACGAAATTAAAAAATCATCCAAAACTGCAAAATAAAGTACTATAATATATCATATTTAGTCAGCACTTTTTCTCTAAAGCCTTCGGTAACAATCTCATCTGCTCATTTCTGTGGTGGCTGCGTTTCTGAAGGGGAATCGTATAGGTCTTCTGCGGTGAAGGTTTCCTGAGATTTATCTTTGCAAACAGTATGCCCTGTCACTGATAAATCTCTCAGAAAATGGTCTCTGCATCTTGGGCAACACTATTAGTTTCCTGTTCTCTTTCAAATCACATAATATATGCTGTCTTCAGTAAGATGACAAGTCTTGGAATAACATCGTTTTCTCGGTAGAAAAACAGGAAGAATATTAAAAATCTATAAAAGCGGAGGGTAATAGAGAACTTGAAATGAAGCATCTGCAAACTCCCAAGGCTATTACAGCCAGTGCTGTCATTTTGAAGGGGATGGTGCAACATTTTATCATCTAGGTTAGGTAGCTGTCATTTTTGCCAGCCAAAGAATCACTGCTTTTAACACCAGATATGCAAACGAAAACACCACACCACACGCATTTGTGGTCAATAAACTCTCATATTCAAACCAGCAGAAACAACTTCCCACACATTTTTCTCAAAATTCTTAAAATTTTAATGCATCTGGAACTCAAAACCTTCTCTGACTTAAAGATTTCAAAGGAATAAGATTGAAAAGTTTGCTAACAGACAGCTACAAATTGCTTGAATGCTGATCCACTTAGTAACACTTGTAATGTAATTAGTAACCCAAATTGCTGTGTTTCGGTAACAATTATAGCAATTCCTTCACAACAGGTTTACAAAGCTCAGCAACTTCACTAAGAAAAAACATATAAAGAATTCCGTTTAAACAACATTTAATAGTTGCTTCTAAGTTTGTGGGAAAAGTGCCTGCATCTGATTTCCGATACAGGGGTTTTTAGAAGAGTTCTGCACAAACTGGCTGTGGGCACAATGATAATCCTGAGCATCTTCAAGGGAACAGATGACTATTTGCCCAAAACATACAACTCTGCCAAACTTTCAGTCTATTACAACCTGGACAGTGACAAATACTAAGACTGTTAAAAGCAGGAGAAAAAAAAAATCACCCTTAGAAATGGGAAAAGGTGTGGAGTCTTTGTAAGTCCGTGGGTTTGTATGCAGTTGTACCTAGCCTGAGACCTACTTATCTTTTAAATACAGCTCTCCTCAGCACTGATTTAGGAAAGAAAAAAATGGAAAGCTCAGTAAAAATTTGCAGCAGTAAACGAACTGTTTTGAGAAGTTGCTAAGTAAATAAAATAAATAGAAGGATTAATACTATACAAAACTACAGAGAACTCTTTTTCTGGCAGTAAATTATAGATTTCATCACGTACGTGCTAGCACATCTCTTTC
>NW_010404057.1:43971-46692 GCF_000710305.1 Buceros rhinoceros silvestris | reverse complement strand
CTTTCCCTCAACCTTTGGCAAGATCATTAAACATATCTTACCCTGTTAACTGTCTATTCCTGATCCCTTGGATTTTGTCCCGAAACAAAACTGGGTAACATCCATAGCCAAAGTGTCTGGGTATGGACAGCTCTGGGACAACAGCAGTACCTCTGACACCATACGTCAGTTATCTCCACAGAGTTAAATCTGTTTGCTTGGCAAACTCTTTCCTCCTTCACCTTTAGCTTACAAAATTTGGTGACAATTAACAGGGCGCTGCAGAGGCTAATGCTTAATGGATTTAACAGAAAGGGCTTGAAGAAATATCCATAATGCCTGAGGCTTAAGTGCTGACACAGAGTGCCTGTGTGTACATATGCTTTAAGTTCCACCACATCAAATATCATAGAGGATATTTTCTCCTTGTAACAATGCCTCTAGCAAGGTTCAGCTCAAGAAACCCAGAATAGAATATGTAAAGATCCCTTACTCAGCCAGTCTTCCTCTATCGGCTTTTACAAATGGTTTCAGCTCTGATTCTATTTCTCAAGTCTTTGCTACAGCTACATTCATCCAACCAAAAAACAGAGAGTCAATACCACATCCTGAAAGTAATAAATCACACAGAAGCTGAGTATTGAAAACACATCCGTAATCCTTCAGCAGACTGAAATGTGTTTACATGAGAATCCGTTCAATAATTCTGAATAAAGAGCCTGCGAATGAAAGACTGCTCACATGCGATTTCTCAACAAGAAAGGACTGAATACTCACTCCATCTCTAGTGCCAGTTATAAAGTAGCATTTGATTCATTATTTACATCAAAACATTACACTCCAAGTTGTTAACCTTTTAGGCATGCTTGCTTTCTTCTGAAGATTAATCTCAGCTCAATGGTTATGTGGGTGACACACTACTAAGTAAAAATTTGCAGCCTGACACTGAAAACTGGTTAGTTTTAGATTATACTTATTATGGATTTCAAGCAAGGAGGCAAGTAAGGGCCAGTGCGTATATCACAGTTAACATGATCGGAAAGAACATGATGTTCAGGAGAAGAGACCGAGCCTGCTTCAGGTACGCAGGAGCTCAATGGTTTCATATGATAGCAAGAACATTCAGTGAGCGTGGATCCGTCAGAGTACTTGTGTGGTGACGTACAGCAAGTGATGTGCACCGACACGAAGAATTTATGGTCTAAATCAGCTACAACACAGGAAGCAATGAAAATAAAGAGCATGTGGCCATTTTTCTTTTTAGAATTTTACACATGAAAAATTGGGTTGATGGAGACATCAGTATTCAAAGGGCTGCTTGAAAACAGGGAGTCTGGAGACATTTTTGTTCTCACACCAGTAATAGAATTTAATTTCTTAGTTCAATGATTCTGTAAGGTACCAAGAATTTTCTAGAAGCGTGAAAATTAAAGTGATCGTTATCTCCTAGGAGACAATAATCTTCAGTATGATCATCCTCCAGAACGTATTTACCAGCTCTGCAGGGTTCAGTTGTTTTACAGGAAGAATTCAGAGTTTACCTGTGTTTTAAATGTTGCTGAAGGGTAGATAACAACTGAAGCTTTTATACAGCTTTGAAGGACCAGTAAAGTGAAATTATTGAAGGGGGACCAATACAATTTACAATTATTTCTTGTTTATAGTCTCCTGACATAACATAGCAGCAATAAATATTTCTTCAGATGTTGTCTTATTTCCACAGCCAGATTTCATGCTTTACTCTTTAGAGCAATTACTGTCCATCAACCACACCACAAATCATGTAAGGATTTGTCTTTTGAAAACAAAGGTACATGTTCAAAACTCCCAACAGACATCTAAAGGTCAGGCATTTACATTTGCAGCAGTTAGTAGCTTTTCAGCAAAAAAAGTCTATTCTGCACATTCCTCATTATTCTAAGATTTTTTACCTTTTAAAGAACAGAGGGTGATATACTCTCTCTTAATGGGAATACTGATGGAAACCACTTATTACACAGAGTAATTTTCTCCTAATACTGAAACAAGTAGTTTGTACTTTTAAAAATTATTGCCTTGTGTAACAAACACAGAATGTAACATTGCCTTCCACGGGAAATGCCCTAATGAGCCACTCTCTGCTCTGAACAAGAGGATTGCTCATTTTCATCCATCTCAAAACATGCCAGAGACTTTTGTTTCTTTGACCCAGGCTAATCTTAGATCATCAGCCTTGACTCCGGAAAACATCTGCACAAAAATTTATCTAAGTGACAGATGCAGAAAGAGGAGCAGATCGAACAGTAAAGTTACCACCAGCAGTTACAGAGAGCTGCCTGTTACTGGGGTCCCTCTTCCTGCTCTGGACCAAAAGGCCCCTGACCAGAGCAGGAGGGTGAGCAAGACGAGGGGCAAGCGTGTCAGTCTGCCAGGGCTTGCACCTCCCTCTGCTGAAGGGTCGTGGGCTTTGCATTCGAGTTCAGGAAGGCGGTGGGTGTTCATGCCCTTTCCTTTCAGAAACTGAATCACTCCCTCTATCTGTTTGAGTGTTTTCATATTCCCAGCTCATTCACATTCTTTCACAGCTGCTTTTCCCCGACGTTTGCTGCAGCTCCCGTTTTCGAGATTATCACGCAGTACATGCTTTATATAACATCCTGGAGATTAAATACTCCAAATATTTGTAAGAAAGTCATTTGCCAGATGGCATCTACAGATCAACTTCATAACCACTGTCCCTCAGTTCCTGCCTAGGTACTGGGC
>NW_010404057.1:38048-43917 GCF_000710305.1 Buceros rhinoceros silvestris | reverse complement strand
GTGTACCTAGGTGCTGGGCTGTTCGCAAGCAGGAATTCCCCATGAGTGTCTCTGTGCTCCCTCCCCGTGGGTCTGCTATTAAAAATTTAAAGTGTTTTTTCTTAAAAGGAAGTAAAGATTACATTCAGGATAACAGAATAGAATTTAGTTTGGAACACACCTCTGGAGATAGATCATCATCTGATGCAAACCCCTTTGCCCCATCATAGTAGAGCTATTTATATAATACAAAAACAATCTGTAAGTGTGCAGCAGATAATCTTACAGAGTCCCATCCTACAATATCCTTCATAGCACACAGGAGTTAACTGAGCTTATAACAAGGGCAAGCAGAATTGACAACAATTGTGCTTTCAGCTGACCTAATCTGACCAGTGACTGACCTAATCATGAGCTTTAACTGGGAAATGCAGGCTCCCACGAGAGGCATCAACAACAGCCTTCCCAAACACGAATAGTTTCTTGCCTCACATGCGGTCTAAATTCCACGTATCCCAAGGAAGGAATGAACTGTTACAATAAAAGAACAAGCATTTTATTTCTCTTCCTTCTTGCAAAAGGCAAAGAGGAAGCTTTGTTCAGTGACGCCACAGCACAGCTAAAGTAACCAAGAAGCTGTATCATCCCGCCTTTCCACACACAGACAGCAACAGCAAAACCACGTTACTTAAAACTCTCTAGTTAGTTCTTTGACTTTGGAGTGCTTCCACTGGAATACATTCTTTCACACCAAAATAAAATTATAATCAGCCAGAATTGTGGGACCCACTGACAAGGGGGTCACAGGCTTTCTGGTGCTGCCTGCAGATTTTATTAATACTCTATTAAAAAAAAATTAGAATTATTTTAATGGCAGCAATGCAGCAAAGTCAAAATACAAAGCAATGGACAAACTGGTTTTGAAACCCCAAAACTCCATCATTTACTGTGAGAATTTTAGTATAGCTAAGAATATACCCTGACACATGTTTAATTAAATGCCATAAACCCAATAAGCATAATATGAATATAAAATGCCAGGTACAGTCCAGATCATCCATTCCTTCTAGCTCAAATAAATTAAACCAGATTCAAAATAGAGATTAAGATCAGATCATAGCACTTAACTGCCAACAGTTTTTGTCATTTGTGCCTACAAACCATAGCTTTTACGCCATCAGCAGTAATTATAAATATGGTTGTAAGCAATTTCAGAGGGAACCCTGTGGAAAGCTGCACCCTGACAGAGCTGTCTGAGCCACCTCTTCAGCTGCATTTTCTGCAGATACACACCAAGTACAACGTTTTGAAGACCTGTAGGTGCATCCAGGGACTGAGGCTCTCCCCATGGCAAAGCAGATTCAATAACTCCTGTGAAGAAAGCTCTTGAGGAAGTTAGAGGAGCCACTAGTGTCTTGGAGGTAGCGCTTCCAATGGCTCAGTTCCAGCACCATGCTGTGGTGCCCTTCACTTCCTCCCTTCAACACAAAGCCTGAATCACATTATTATCTGGTAGAGAATAGTTACACAGAGTGGGCCGAGACAGGAGGACAGTAAAAACAAGCAGATTATCTGTGTCCTTCTTCCTTGCATCAGTACCTGGAGCGTTCCTACCTCAGATTCTCCAGGAAGGGTATACAAAAGACAAGGTGACAGCAGTACCCAAAATCCATACTGGGCACTGGTAACAGTGATGAGATTGCCTGGTGACAGGGCAGAATTGTCTTTCAGCATGACTCGTGCACACAGCCAGAAGCGACTCTTTCTTCAGCCTTTCAATCAACAATCAGGCCTCAGTCCTGCTACCATATGGACATAGATGTCCACCTCCATTTGCCAAAAGAACGATATGGGATCATATGTAGTTCAAAACAATTTAAAAGATACTGCAACAAAAATACAGATGCATTTTTCTGGCAAAGATGTATCAGACACATGGGAGCTACTGCCTCAAAGAAGGGCATGTTAAGAATTACCAAGGCAGAATGAGGAAGAGCAAGGCAGCTTCCCTTCGAGGTAAAGCAGATCCCAGGAGACATCCCTTCACACCCAAGTCTTTTAGAAAGAACATGCTGAATTTATAACATAGGTAAGGCTGAAGAGCCACACAATAGGACGTGCCAGGGCACGCAGTTAGTTTCAGAAGGTGCTTAGACACAGATAGGAGTAAAAAAATAAACTCTTTACATTTTAATTTATTCATTATTTTTCTTCAAAATTAATTTGAATCTTTGTCAATAAACAGTCCTCTAGGGGAAGAGGGGGAAAAAAGTTCCTAGAGTTGATTTTAAAAATTCATGGGTTTGGCATTCTCCTTCGGGGTTTTTTCAGCTGCTAGATACCACCATGAACAGCTGCTCCCAGTCACAGTACACTTACTGCTGCCAGACTGCACACCGAGAGCTGGAAATCTGCTCCGAGAGGAGGGTTGTATACAGTACAACTCCACAGGCTACTTTTAAGGCTGATTTAGCCTCTAAAGCTTAATAGTTTAATCCCAGTTTTTACTAGAACTCTACAATTTTACTGGAAGTTTTACTTCTATGTTTGGTTATGTGATAGACTTTTAGTCTCAAGAAGAAAGGTTGTGTGGCCTGTGCAACTTGTCACTATTTGGTATGTTACGTATGCAAAGAGTAAAAGAACAAGGCAGCACGAATCCCGCAAAATTCTGCAAACAATGTGACTTTTCAGTTGAAATCTTCACACCCATTTATATCCTTGTGTATGTTTAGGAAAGCATGATATATAATGTGATGAATTGCGAATGAGTGCAAGTTGTTATCCACGAGTTGTGAGCCTGAAAACTCCCATTTTCATATTTCTGCAGTTGCTGAATCTTATTCCTAACTAGCCTTTTAAAAAGTTTTCACCCTAGAAAAATTAAATATATCACTTCTCTGAGTCTTCAATCATTTAGGCAGTAAAAGAAGTTCATTATACAAGAGAAATCACACGTTTAAAAGCTTAATTCTCTAGATTATTACTTCTAATAGGATATATACACATAAACATATATATACACATATATATATATAAACTCAGCTAATGTATTCCTGCAGAAAAATATTAAGTCTCAGAATATAGTGCCTTTTGCAGGCAGCAGCTGGAGACATTATTTTCTATGGCAGCACACTGCACGGAGATGCAGGGCTGTAGGATTTCTGCAGGTCATATTTGTACAATACAGTTCTGGAATTTAAGACATTCAATTTTTGCTGTTTACTGCCAACTTGAACTTTGTATCTCAACAGGAAGAGCAGGTTCATTTGTAGCGCAGAAACTGCCACAAGGTTGTTTTGAGCTTTAGCAAATCACAGCAAAGCTGCCATTGAAACTGAGCTGACCGGAGAACTTGTGAAGACTCTTTCAACTATCACAATTCTTGTAACATCCTGAACAGACGCCATCCTTCCTCCCTTGTGAATAGGTCTAGGGAACTTGGTCCTGGTGTAGCGCCACTTCATATAATTGCGTGTCTCATAAGACTGTCAAAGATAGGAGATCTACCTCCCTGAAGACCCAACAACACAAATAAAAAACATATAAGAAGGACTACAAAAGATAACACACAAAGGCTGGGAGATAAAATAAAAATGGCACAAGCATACATCAATTACCTGCCCACTTCAGTAGAATGATTACTCATTAAAAGTATTACAAAACAAAGCATACCAGGGAAACACAGGCACTGATGCCAGCTACATGTGTAATAATGCCAAAGCCAGCGAGCTCTATGTCACCTTCCCTCAAAGTAAGCACCCAGGACAGGCTGTAAGATGGTACAGTTAGAGCAACATGCCATGCTGGTATTTGGATTTCACAGCTGTTGTGAGACTGGTCTGACTTGAGTAGAAGTCTCCTGAAATCCACAGATGTGATCAATACTGATTAACACAAGTAACAGTGACAGTGCACTGCTCAGTGAATTACTTGTAACACAAACAGCTCCCGAGCTTCACTTGCTGTATCTCGATGGCTCCCATGCATTTCAAGCTCTCCATGCTACATTTTCAGTGGCAGACTCTGGAAAGGTTAGGTTCTCACAGCCCATGGGAGAACTGGCCTTTCCCCACTGAGTCTTTAATCACAAACACACCAAGAAAGAATTCAGTGCTACAGATAGTGAGTGTATAAGCAGAGGAAGTTTCCATGTACGGTATATGCTTATAATTTCACTTCATCACATCCAACACCTTTGCCAAGCTCATCCCATGACATATTTCATGAGGACTGATGATCTCATCAGTCTTCTCCTTCTCTTCTGATGTTTTTCATTATCTGTGTTCTCTTTTCTTCTATCTGGCCTCAGTGCTTTTCACCTCAACAGCTGTCTCTATTCTCCTGAAACCAGTATTCTCTGTAAGTATACCTAATCCCTGATGGTATTTGGAACAGGGAGATCTGGGGAAACTGATAAGATTGACAGTTTTCTCAATTGTTTTTTTTTTTGTCTGTGTTTAGAACAAGCGATAAGGAGTATTTACCAGGCAGGAGTTCTGTGGCTCATCTGCAGCTGTGCCCACCGACTGGGGCTACCTCCAGGCTCTCCCATTTCTAAACATTCAAGTTGTTTCATGATCCTATCTCCCTGTCATTCATACAACACAACTATAACTTCATTTGCCAAAAGTTAGGCAAGACTGAAGCTGTAAGTCTCAAATCAGACATGGGTCTGTGCAGACTGAATATAAAATTTCAGCTGATTTTCAATGTTTATTTTTAATGAATTCTGAATGCTTCCACGAATTCAGGAACTCAGTTGATTACAAGAGAAGGAAGACTTATTTTGCTAAATGTAATTCCTGCTTACGAGATTTGAATACCCCTTATAGCTGGAGAAGGCAATGGGATTGCGAGCATGTAACGTCTTACAGGGTCAGACCATAACCACTGTCTGAATTGCACCAGGTTAATGCTCTGAGGGCAGATAACAAACGCTGGCCGGTGTCACATCCCTAACTGCAGACACGGCATTATATCTTGTATTTAAAAGTGAGAGATTTAGTCTTTATACACGCTAAACTAGATTGTTGTATTTAGATCTCAGACACGCTTTTATCTTAATATAAATGTCACATGTAGCTACAACTAGAACCCAGAATATAGTTTCTGTTTTTATAATTGCATTACTCAGACCTTAATAAAATCCTGCTGTGAGCTACCGACAGCCAGGCTTTAGGAAATACGGAACATGCTGTGTCGTGTTCTCATGAGTCCACGAGAGCAATACCACCATGGATGGGCAGCAGTATAAAACCTTACAATAGGAGTATTTGTAACATTTTAAACTGGCTTCGAGTCATTCTGATAACTACTAGTTTTACGGTACAAAAGCTCATAACTGTTCTGGAGCTCTCTGAGCCAAAAATGGTATTATTTTTCAATACCTTATTTTGCAGCACATATTCCCAGCAACCTAGATGGGACAATGGGGCTGTACAATTTTTCTTGCTCTTCACTCTTATTTCAATTGTTTTATACAGAAAAGAAAAAAAGAAGTAAAAGACCACAAACATTATTAATGCAAGAAGTTTGAGTAGAGTTTCATCTTTGATTTCACATTAATAGCTGAAACTATTTTCGAAAACTGGACTGTGGAAAAATATTTTCTCTTTAAAGTGGTGAGGGATGGCTGTGCTTATTCATTAGCCTTTGTGACATATTTCCTTATTTCTTTCAATCTGTCTTTCACACCGGCACCCTCTCTGCCAGTATGCTGCTATATGGCCTCTAGCCTTGTTTACAATTCTGAAAAACTTTGAAGAAGTTAATACTCCTTTATAGAAGTGTTTCCTCACATCCACCCACCCACCAGGACCCCAGGGAGAAAAACATCAAGCTCTCAGAAGTTGTTCAGTTCTACACAGAGATGACAACTGCATTGCAA
>NW_010404057.1:32756-37942 GCF_000710305.1 Buceros rhinoceros silvestris | reverse complement strand
GAGCACTGAGCCCTGCCATAAAATTCAGAAATTTTTTTACATCCCTCTAGTCCTGCTGGTTTTATTCCACTTGCTGTTAACACAGGGTAGTTCTTACAAAATGAACAACTGAGAAAGAAGATGATTTTTTTTTCCCCTTTGGAATTCATCCATGGAAATGGCAAGACCCACAAATTAATAAAGATATGTCTATAATGCAGCAAGCTCTGAAGTAGCATTGTAAAAAAAACCCAACAAAATGAAAAAATCCTATTGATTGAACAGATATAAGTTGGTTTTAAATGCCCACATTTCTTTTCACTGAGAAGGATTGACCAATGTGACAGTCTTACATGCAACTTTTATAAATATTCAATGAACATAGATTTTTTCAGGAAAAATGTAGCACATATGGGCTGGCTGGTGATATCTGCAGTACATGTCAAAGGAATGTGCAATAAAGGTATAAGTTTGGATAGGGTCCAGCCTGTCTAACCGGCTTGCTCTCAGACTCCTATTTATTAACCCTATGAATTCAGGTATAGCTCAGCACAACAGACCAAGTTTATAACTTGCACAACTGAATCCCGGGCTAGTGCCTGAGGAATAAAATGCCATTTGCTTTCTAAGTAAAAAAAAAAAAAAAAATCTTCTCTCTCTGAGAGACTAATGTAGCTTAGGCTAGTCCTACATTCAGGTTTTATAAACAGGAGAGAAAGTATTAGAAACATCAGCACTGCATTCAAGGAATAGGGAGTCTCTCAGGGTGAATTTACCTGCTCTGGTGAACTTCACTGAGACACAAAATACAATCACCCCATGCCAACTGTTGTATTAGTTTGTCAACATTTTGTCACGTTATTTATATGCACCATAAAGCAAATTTCTGTATTTGTTTTAACATCAAAATTATGTCATGGAAACATTTAGAAGATGAATCACTAAGAGAATCTTTTCATAGATTCCTAAATGTAGGAAGCCTGCTGGGTTTACAACACACACGTATCCCACTGAGGGAGCACAAAAATGCTGAGCTAAAGCTGGGAGAGCATTACTTCATCAATACGTCGTTCACTGAAAAAGAGAAGAGCCAGCATGGTGTGTTTACCCAAAGAGTAAGAAATAAGATTCTTAGTTTGAAAATTTGTTGAGAGTTTTGGATCCTCGTGTTGAAATGGCATTCTGTTCACAACTGACATGCACTGAGTTAAAAATAAAGCTAGAAACCCAGGAACGTGGATATATATGCATGTCCAGTTCCTTAACATAGGGACCGATAATACATCACTGTCCATCCTTATGCAGAAATTCATCTTAAAAATAATTTTTCCTTTTTACTTCTTTCAGAGCTTGTCAAACTTTCAATTTCCAATCTCAGTCCGTCACTATCCATCTTTTATCCTCCTAAAAAGAAAACCTTTTCTTTTTTAATAAAAGCTTTTGTCTCCCCAGTTGGCTCTTTTGTGCATCTTTTAGTGTCAATAAATCCCTCTGAAATGTGAATACTATGGTATTTAGATGAGGTCCTAGAAGTGTTTGTGCAGTAGAAACATTTCCTGTCTTGAACTGAAATACATACAAGCAGTTCCTAGCTGCATAATATTACCAGCTTGCAGAAGTCCTGTGACTGATTGGTGGTTTTTCTTACTGGTTATTTCCAAAAGATAGACTTCCAGTTGACAGCACAAGCTCCTTGTTATTAGAAGGACCTTTCATCTTGGTTGCATTAATGATGCCTTCCAGCCTCATACCATCCATAAGTTTATTAGCATCCCCAGCTTTTGATGCCAGTATTCAGTGAAAAATATTCGGAGATATCAGTCCCAGATGTTCAGTTACTGATTTCCTTCTGAATTTTATAAAAGGTTTGGACTTAAAATATACCACTTGATTAACAGTTAAATATTTTCATAGCTTTGCATTGCATTGATAGTCACTTAGTTGTGGTTCAAACAACAAGAATTCTTTCTTTGTGATTTTTCCAGTCAGCCAACAAACCACAGACAGCTACTCTCACACCAGCAGAGGCAGGTGCAATCAGGATACAAGGGAATTCCCATTGCATGTACAGTGCTGCTGGTGCTAACTGTGCAGAGGTCCCAGCTGTTCTCCTCCTAAATCTGTTTAGACATCCTTTTATTCAGATCATCTTGTAAGGTGCTCAGTATTCCAGACCATTCACGTATCTTTTTCTAAATAATGACATTAAATCAATGTATAAACAAGTTAGGAGAAATGTCAACATTGTACAGTAACAGCTCCTGCAATGTCACATGCATTCCTAAGCAGCCACAGCTGTGCTTTAGTGGTCCACCGCATAATTCTAACTTGGCAGTTTCATTAGAAAATATTTCACATCATTTTTTATGAACACTTCCTAGTGTTCCTAGGTATGATATTCAGCACAACAAGCAGAATATTGGGCAATACACATCAGGACAAACCTCCTGTTAGTCAAAGAGTGAAACAGAAATAACTAAGTTTAGTTCTGTGTCAGAAACGCTGTTACGCTGAACATGTAATTCTCAGAGGATGGATTTCTAGTGTTCATGTATTTATTGTAAAGCAAAATTAATGGTCAAAAACTTGCCTCCTATTACTATTTTATAGATTATTTCCTAGGAGCATTTATAGAAATCGTAACTTCAAAGAAATAGCAAGATATTATCTGAAATTCAACCATTACATACAATAGACCACCACTGTGATAGCAGGCTCACTGCTGCCTTTCAGGCTCTGCTGTCGAGATAGGAAAGTGGCAGCAAAAAGAGAGGAACGTCAGCAGAGAATCCTCAGGCCACTGAAGGGAGGTGCAGGACAGAATTGAAAATTCAATAAATCCTCTCTGCACAATGTCACACCCAACCTGAAGTGTGGACCCAGAAGAAAGGGAGCAGCCTTCCAAAATACAACATTCCCCTCCAGAGCAAGTAACACCACTTGAACAGGCTGCTGAAGTCACTGCCTGTGGGAGTATTCTGCATCGTCTGCTCCTGCTGGAGAGGTGAGGATGGACGTGAAGTGAAGAGCAGAATGGCTTTTGTGGACACATCCCGCGAAACAGGAGTAGAGAATGAGTCAGTCTCTCAGTCTGAGCTTGCTTCTTCCTTCTTCTCTGAACTGAGAGGTCAGGTAGTCAACATGCTGCTCTCATGAGCAGCACTAGAGAGCTTCATAGAGTATTACAAATTCTGTGAATTTACTGTTTTCATTATAAAAAATATATATTTGAGAATATTCCCTGTGAGATACAAGTGATGTACAAAACAAAGAAATTTCATGATATCAGTAATATTTGAGGCCAACTAAGGTGAGCACATTACAACCTTAAAAGCTAGGAATTACTGGGAATTACTACATGACATGTTCTCACACAGTCCAGTAATTTAAAGCTATTTTCTTAATGGTACAAACACACCTTACTGCAAAACCTTACAAAGAAAGTCCTCCTATAGTCATCTATAATTTGCTGATCTGGTGATATCTGCAATACTTCTCATTAGACTTAAAAAGCTAACTTGAAATAGTCATAAACGAGTCAACGCCTGGTAATACAAATTCTAAATTAAGCAGCTACAAGACAAACAAAAGCCTGTATTTTTGTTCCTGATCCTTCCATTGCACACAGGAAACCAACTGCACACACAGCCTTCGATTCACAAATGAGAAAACTTCAGACTGAAATTTCAAAATGCAGCACAAAATACAAGCACTTGCTTGTATTCACAGCATGCGTCTCCGATCTGTTTCCTCTCAAAAAGCTCAATTTTGCACAGAAGACAATGCCTCATTTTTACTAACAATTTATTTCCAGCTATCTCTACATATGAAAACTAACATGCATATTTTTACATTTGCAAGCACACCTTGAAGAGTTTCTACAAACTCTGATATTGTCAAGATGTTTACAGAGTGCAAAAATAAATAAAAAAGCCTCTCTGCAGAAATAATACGCAGTTAATAATACTGTTGAGTTCTTACTCCTGAAGAGTAAAATTTAAACTGTATTTTCACAGACAATAACAGGTCAGCATTTGACATAAATGCCAAGACCAAAAAAAAAAAAAAAACCAAGAGCCCACCCTTTGGAGAAAATAGCAACAGCCTCAGCAGGCACACAAAGAGTCATTCCTTTATTTGTGAGGGCACAGGCATGAAAGAAAAGGGGGTTTTATAACACTTTCAGGATAACACAGTAAAATCTGAAAGGAAACAGTCTTTCATGGGCTAGGAAATAAGAACAAATTCTCGGTCTACCTTAGCCAAACTGTCTTCAATTATTGGCACTGTCACTGACCAAAGAAACATATTCTATTAATGAGACAAAATGTGTGAAAAAGTCAAGGGTAAGAGGGCAGTGCAATTCAGAAAGGAGTGCGTGAAAATAGCTCCAAGCTATCCTTTCCACTTCACTGACCATGAATCAGCTGCTCCAATTTTTATATTGTCTGCTTACTACTCCAAGGGCACTTTATGTTAAGGTATGAACAGGAGGGGGGAAAAGAAAATCCTGGCCATGCTGTGTAGACTCATAGTTCAGCATCTATAGATCAGCCACATCTTGACAGGGTTTCAAAGAAGGAACCTCATATGCTGCTGAGGTAACACCTCCCTCCCTTACAGGAAAGCACCGGTATTTTCCAATCCTACCTGGCATTTTGTAATTATTCCTTATCCTGACCATGCAGTAGCTACACCATGCCAATACCACAGGCTGCCTCACGCCTGGAAATCCTCATTCCTTCATCTCTGCCAGATGCTGTCCGGCACTGATCACTCGGGGCCAGCACACGTGTTCCTCAGCTCACTTTTCTACTCGTGAACACCTCTCCGTAAGAGGGAATGACTCAGTCCATGCTTTACAAATATGTAAGTTTAGTTAATTAATAAGCATGTTTCTTAGAGCCTGAGATTTTGGCAGTTGCTCTGGTATGTCATTCTACCTCAGTAACTCTCCTGTAGCAAACTTGGGGTTGAAGCACATGTCACCGGGCCTCTCACTGCTATCCCATCTGCGACAGCTTTTTTCCTCAGTTATGCTTGTGCTACCCAGGCTGAAAAAAAAAATCTTCCCGTCCTTGCCAGATTAAGCATATGCCTGTGTATTTAAGAGTAATTTTTGTCGATCTGAGTTGACAATGCCATCTTTCACATCATTTCACTGGGGTTTCATTAACATGAAGTAACTGAAGCTTAATGGGAAAGAG
>NW_010404057.1:0-32648 GCF_000710305.1 Buceros rhinoceros silvestris | reverse complement strand
AGAGTCGAGTTTGGATCAAGACTTCCTTTTTTACAAGTTTTTCAGAGTGGAATGGAGCAACAGCATGAGTCAGCGAATACAAAACTCAGGGTGCTGCCTCAGGGTGCTGAAATAGGTCTGCTGACTTATTTCAGACAGCATTGCCACTAGAAAAGCTAAGGCCACTCTACACTCTTCCTAAAGCCACCAGCAGACAACGTAGTGAATACCTGCTGGGCTATACCAACAGCAAACTACCATTTCTTTTCCTGTGGCAGCTCAGTTGCTCTCCTCAGTGAGTAGAAAGCAAAGTCAGGATACAGATAGGTTCATATCTGAAACTCCTCTACACCCAGGCCAAACACCTATCTCACCCATGCTGTGGTGCCAGAAATAGCTGTGCTCCCCTCCACGTGTTAGTCAGCCACATCCCCATGTGTTACACAGCACAAAGGGCAAACCCGAGCAAGCTGCTGCACCCCTCTCCTGCAGACAGCAGCCTGTTAATTCTCCGGTAATAAGCAACTTATTGAGCTGTCTGCAAGCAACCCAGACAGCGGTTAACTCACCCCTGCTCTTTCACTTGATCAAGGTTTATTTTGATGCTCAAGAACAGTCCGTGCTAAACAAGCGTGTTCTTGTGGAAGGGGCCATGAGCAGCATATAGCACTGGACTACAAGATTAATACAGATTATTTTTTACAGGACCTCTGAGGAGAAATATTTCTGACAATAGTTGTCACACTACTGTCAGGCAACTTAACCTCCACAGCGTTAGGTTACTATGCCCTGAACAACAGGGAAGGTTAAGTTCAGCTTCAACTACACAAGGCAGACTGGGGCTAGATTGGACATCGCAGCTGAAGGGGCAGAATCCGCTCCCTCCTGTGACAGTGCAGTCAGGGGATTTTCTAGAACCAGTTTTGAAATACAAGCAGTATCATTTACATCCCCAGAAAGGAAGCGCTAAACCAGCATTGCAGCATAACTGATGCATTAACTATCCTTTGCATAAACAAAGATGTTCTGTGAATCGTGAACTATCTGTAAGAGGCATTTATCATCATCAGCTGCTTTTTACTATCTGGTCACAAATATCATGCTGTGGGTACTCACAGAGTTGTTATAAAGCAAAATTACTACCCTACCAGCCAAACTAAGCTGGTTTAAATAGTTACTATAAAGAGTGTGGACTCTCCACCTTCTCAGTTATCCTGCAGAATTGCAGGCATCCCCAAACTGACAGTAAATTAACAAATTTTGAAATACTGTTGAATTGCAGTAAAAAATAGAGCTCCTAACTCTTTACAAAACGTAGTGCACTTTGTAAACATTATTATAATATAATGCTAAAGTACACGTTTTAAAACCACGTATAAACTGAGTGAATGAGTGTGTCTTTTTTTTAACAGGTGCTTTTTACTTTATAAGCATGCAAAAATCAGTAAAGGAGGTAAATAAATTTATGAAAAATAGTGCTTTTGATTGCATTGCAGTATCTTGATCTAGGAGAGCGTGGCTGCCTGTTCAAACAGGACAATGCAGAGCCTATCTGATATCAGTGGTGTGCGGCTGTTAGGAATAGGGATATGGCTTTCAGCGTCTTGTGCAACAGGCCAAATGCTAATCAGTGGTGTTGATGTAAAATGAAATCAAATCCACCAAAGCCAAATAAACCACAGCATATTGGCAAATTTATACAAAAGAGCAGATTTGTACAAATGTAACTGGTGTCCCATTATGCTAAAAAAATTATCTTAAACAGTGAAGATAGAAGAATAAACTTTTAATTGTCCAAGACAGCTGAACTTCTGATTAGGTCTAGAAGTAACTATCTACTAGTGCACCTACATGTTTTCATTTTTGTAACTACAACAGTTTTGCAGGATTAGAGCACAGAACTCCACTCTCCATACCAATAGTACACATCAAAGAATTAGGAATATCCTTTAAGAGTGCACTCGTAATACCTCAATTTTAAGAAGTTACTTCCTGAAGGTTTCCAAACTGTGTGATAAACAAGGGGCTAAATGAAGGAACAGTAGCATAATCCTCTCTAAATGGGCTTATAGGATGCTGTTAATGCTGCTTTTATGGCATTAACGTACTTTGGTACTTCAGATGAGAACATTTCAAAGCTGAGACTCTGTGCAGAAGCCATCTCTGGGTCAGAGACCTGAAATTATTTTGCACTCACACTGTTATTCTACCACCTCATCTACTACTGATATTGTCTGATAAATGGTAACTTGCTGTTTCTAGGGAATAAAAATAAGGAGGTAAACACATTCTACTATACTGTGTTAAAAATAGAGTTTTATTCTAGCAAGTAAGTACACCAAGATTCTGAAACCTTTGTTACTGAGAACACACAGCACAAGAGACACAGAACAAATTTTGGGTCAAGGATACAACACAAAGCCCCTTTATTACCCAAGTGCTGTAACAGTTCTACTTTAGTCTCCTTTCACTGTAGAAAGGCCTCAAATCTTAAGGTTGCAGCAGAAAAGTGACATGATAAATTCAAGGGTATAAAATGTTTATATTGTGGTGGGAATCAAAAGTTTATATTGCAGTGTGATAAATCTACCCTGAAAGCAGTCAGAATGGTGGCTGGAGAGAAATCAGATAGGTCAAGAAAGTAAGTTCTAAAACTATTTTTCAACCATAATTATCCTGATCTGTTGTTTTCAAACCTACCACAACATATGTTTTCATTATTTAATATGTACAAGTCTAATCACAGGCTTGATGAGAAAGTAACAGCAGTCTGCTTCAAAACAAAGCCAGGTCATAACCCTCCATCCACCCTTTTTTACTTTTTGTTCCACTTGTTCTCTGCCTCACCATCTTTCTACCCTTTTATGTAGTAGAACCACATATATTGTTATGTTAGATTAAATATATTTTAGCATTTTGTGTCAAGAAAAAATTCCACTCTTTTTGCACAGCAATTAAGCAAGACGTTTAACATCTTGTGTCAAAGAAAAACAAAAATCCTGAACAGAATTAAATCTTTTCCAGTAATTATTATACACAAATCATGAAAGAATCTATATGAAAGAATTAAAGTGAAGGCACAAACTTTGATCACAGTGTTTACCCCAGATTTATAGAACTCAAATCCTGAGATTTTCACCCTAATCTTCGATGAGTTAATACTGATGAGAATTCATTACAAACTGTCTTCTGTGTCTGTCTTCCTTTGCAAACAAAAGCAAAGGAATCAGAATAACAGTCATTTAGAAGTAATATAAGTTCAAAATAGTTCTGTTGTTGGGCACCGAGAAAGAGACATACAAATCCACTTATTTTAACCCATATATTATTATTATACAGTTTTATCTGACTCTGAAGCAACAGGGCATCCGATCAGTTGCTCTTATTCAACATCATTCCACCTTCCCTTAATAATACCTCCTTCCTTAAGGGCTTTCAAAAGAAAATCCAGTGACAAGAGGCAACACAGACTCTTAATCTGGTTATGCAAAAGCTAGAGGAAGCCACAGGCAACCGCTATGTCCATGCTGCAGTTATGGTAAAAATGTTCTATTCCCTACAGACGTGCCAGTTCCCTTCTGTGCAGAAAACCCCAGTTTCAGGAATTAAATGCTTTTAAGACTCTCACAGAATCATAACTCCGGGATATCGGACTAATGTATGCAGTGCCCCCTTTTAGCTCTAAGAGGTTTTTGTTAATTTTCTGTTATGTTTGTTGTTTTGCCTCTCTTTCTCATTCCAAACGTCTGGGGAGTCTCTGCCAAACTTGAGGTAGTATCCACAAACAAGAAGATTGAGCTAACGGGGTCTGATTCCTTTTCTGGCTACACAGGTGTACGCCTGTGAAGTGAATGGTTTTATAATGGTTTATGGAACAAGAACAAAGTACTTTAACTTGCAAACACTGGGAAAAGTACACATTTGTTCTCTGTTTAGGCAGGGAAGGCACAGATTGTGCCATTTTAACACCAGAACCTGCATCGCTTACTTAAAAGAACTTGCACAGGCACAGTTATACTAGTTATACTTCTACCTCTCTTTTATGCACACTTAAAAGTGTTGTCATACACAGAGTCTCACTAGTCTCAAGTAAAGAAATAAGAAAGAGAACCAGCCCACAGACTAACCTCTTCCCAGACATCATCCACTTTTTTCTCTGCAAAAGCTGGAGTCTGAGACTGAAGACAGATTTCCACCAGGTCCTTGGACATCACCTTTTACAAGAAGCCAAAATACTTCTATGTTGCCACATCTAAGTGCATTTTTTTTTGAGATATTTAAGTGATATCAAGATATAACAGTTGAGGCACAACAGTTTCTGGGAACAGCTGTACTGATCTTAGTTTTTGTTAAAAAAGGAATATTTAAGCTATGCCACGACTCACCCCACACTTTGCTCTGGTCAACTCTGCTTTTGCTATATTATCAACAAAAAAATTAATGTTTTGACTCTGAGGACACCACACCTGAGAGTGCAGGAGCCTCTTACAGCAGCATAGTTAAAGGCAGAGATAATGCAAAAGTAGTCAAACAGTCAGAATCAAGATCCTCAACATCTATAAACATTTGTGACAATCATGCAAAAGATTAAATGCTTGTCTCAAGGTTTACTGCTCAAGCCATTGTCAGAGGTGAAATAAAAACAGTTATTAATTTAACGGAGGGTTACCCTACCTATACACCTATAAAATATTTTATATAAAACAGACTCAGCAAGAGTTGTCTTGTAAACATGAATTAGTGCAGAACAATGTTTTATATCCTGAATTTCCTAGGAAGATTATTCTGTATTCCTGCTCTGTGAAAAGCCTCTGATTTTTCCACTTAAAAAACCAAACACCTGCCTGTCACCAAAGAACAATACATTATGTGCTGGGAGGAAGTGAGTGAGCAAAATATATAGTTCACACATCATGTAAACACCCATTTAGACAATGGACGGTACCTTAGTCACCAACCTGTTTATCGTGAAAGTGATCTGAGCTCTAACTTCACCTGAGCTAGTACTCAAGAAATGCCTTATTCAAATTCAGTATGTGCATTACCGTAGTAATAAACTGTTGTTGTTATGTGTATATTACGATTGGGGCTCATGGTACTGAAGTCAACGTAAAATGAACCCTGACCAAGAGGGAGAAAATACTTTAGTATTAATCCTCTGCTGAGGACTACCAAACAAATCTGAAATTGCCTGTTGCTAAATCCAATGATTTTGTGATGTTCCTTGACAGAGAATAAGCAGATAAAAGAAATTCTACAGCTGTTCCCTGAAAGTTTTGAAGTCAAATACCATTGTGCAGTCAAAAGACTCACCCTTTTGATAACGCAGTTCCGAATTATTAAGTCAATCAAATAAGCACTAAAAAATAGTTTCTACATATTCACAATGGTCTTATTAAAAGATGACACTTACATAGAAAGAAAGAACTCCAAAATGTCTCATCCAAGCCTGCTATCACAAGCAGCTATATTACATAACTCGTTCATAAAAGGACCAAAACCTTAAATAACCTTTAAGTAGTTAGCTCTGTCCCAGACCTTGCTCTATATTCCAGGCTGGATTTACTATTTAGTTAGATCAACACTATTGTTCCAACATTAGAAAGCGTTACCTTGCTCAAAAGATACTCTCCCTATGTATACTCCCAATAAAACTTTGACTTAAGAGGAAAAAAAACCCAAACCACCCCCAACCTAGTTTCACTGCACCTTCCTCCTATTAGCCTGCAGGAATCACACCAGTGTATAGAGAATGAGTTCCGTTTGATAGAATTGTATATTACTTTCCAGTCATAATATGTGTTTAGCTGCTTTAAGTAAAATAACTTTACATAAGTTCTGGAGAACAAACTGGATCACCAGAGGTGCTTTGGAAGCAGTCCCACTTGCCTTTCAGAATTAACCTATAGGCATCAGAACGAGACATCTTCTAAAGGGAGCACATGTACCGCACCAGTTACTGACAGTCAGTAACAGAAAGCCTAACAGTGCCATTGCAATGCAAATGCTTCTCAAACTGGAATGCAATTAACCCCAGCACTGACTTTAAAATGGACCTAAGATACAACCCAGTGAAGGTAAATGTGAACGTTTGCGCTGATTTTACATTTTATCAGCTATTACCTCTTTGCCAATTTTCTTGTATGCAGTAAAAGTATTCCTACATGAATACTGAAATCTGTTATTCCATCAAGAATGAAAAAAAATGAAAGATGAGTTGTACACTTTGAACTCAGCCAATACAGATTTAGCTGCTTTCCTGTAAATCGTTCCTTAAGCAAGCCTTCGTATACCCACTTGCTTCTCTGCAGCCCACACTACCTGTATTTCATCATCATCTCATAAGAAGGAACTACTAGAGGTCATGAGTCCAGAGAGACTGGACCATGACTAACAGAAAGCTTGATAAGAGGTTCCAAAGGATGTAAGCCCAAAGGATGTGAGGAAATACTAGCTTAGCTCCTGAGAGCTGCTCTCCCTTGACCACAGTGCTTCCAGTTCAGGACATCCAGCTTGTTCGCATGTCTCCACATCAGTCAGCTGAGCACTGCCTAAGGGAATTACGTTCCCATTTAGCTTAGATATATGTTAAGCTCATAATACCAATCTACCAAGAGCCTTGATGAAACAGTATTTTCCATTTAAATATCCATCTTGTATTGGTTCATAAGACTGCCTGACCATATGGTTTCTCATTATTTTTAATGATATAGAAGATGCAATATGTAACACCACCAGAAAACAGGGGGGAGAAAAGCATAGATGATGAAAAGATAGATGGATGGAGAAAACATGAACAGAAAAGCCTGGAAAGTATGAAGTAATAAAAACAGATCCTATGTGAAATGGAGAGCTCTCAGTTGTATTGTGGACACGAGGACTCTCGCGGTACCATTGCCTAGCTGCACGTGCTATTTTGAGATGTAAAAATGTTAGCACTGCATAATAATTTTAAACAGTAAAACCAAGACTGTCCCTTCATTTTTATTTTAAATTGCACAAACCAGAAAGTTTTGTGGTGCATAAAGCCATTTTGAATAGGCTGCTTAATTGGTACTGTAAGTCTAATATATCAGCTGCCGGCTCTGCTTGGCTCTGGACGGCAGCCAAGCTTCCCAAGTTCAACACGTACAGCAGCTCTGTTGTTTTGTTCTCCTAACCTAGGACCACAGCTACTATGACTTCAAGTTACCACTAATGCATCTTACATACAGTTTGCTTTATAAAGCCCCTCCACAACCGACTGAAGCTGTAACAAGAGCAGATCAATATTCTGGACTGAAAAATACTTGGGGCGGGGGGGGTGGTGGTGGTGTTTTTGTTTTTAAAGGCACTTCAGCAGCCTGGTGTGAAAAGTTCAGGATAGCTGGTCGCTTTTTTGGCATATTAATAAATCCAGCAAGCTGTTTTTCTGTTTCCTCTCAACTAGAAAGGAGAGATGCCACATGAAATCAGTAATCGTATCGCACATGCACTAGCACTGTCTGCACATTGCTTGTTTCTATCAGATTTCTTTACAAGGGAAGCTGTGTTAAAACTTCTATTTTAAAAAAAGCTTCCGTTTAAACATGCCCATGTTGAGATGATTTCCAATAGCTCAGTGAATCGTGATGGACTGTAGTGGGTCAAAGCTGAAACAGCTTGGTAGGATTTTTGGAAAATAAATGGGACAGCAAGGTTTATGTAAAGGCAGAATTTCTTTCTCCATGTATACATAGTAAATAAAAAAAAAAAAAAAAAAAAAAAAAAAAAAAAAAAAAAAAACAACCACCCAACAAAAAACCAAAACCAACAAGCAGAATGTGATTACTCAATTTCTTTCTGTTCCGTTTCTCACAAGAGTAAGTGGTATAAATATTACCGAAAGGTGAATTTGGGACTCAAGTACCTTAAATACTTGTTAAAAGGAAACTTAATTATGTTATCGATTTAGATAAGATCCTTTCATTGCACAGAAGACGACAGAATTTCTGTAATTAATCATTACAAATACTGTTGTCAAAATATTAAATAATTATGAGGCACTGGCCATTGGCTTTTCTCATACAAGAACAAACTTGCAAACAGCTGTAATGAAGAATTACAGAATTATATAGGATTTCACCAAACAGTAATGTTTCAAGCATGATCATGTATTCATTCCAACCGACCTGCCCATCATGACTTGAAGGAGATCTGTTGGTCCCACGTATTTAAAGAACAAAAGCTTTATTGTACACGAGCACAGTCACAAAGCTATGTGCATCACTGATTAAAACAAAACTGCTGCTGTCCGAGAAATTTTCAGTAATATGCTCTTATAGGAGCTTAATTAAATACTCACTACTAAGTACAGCAGCTAAATAGTGCTACTTGTTCAAAATTTAATTTGGAACTATTCAGAAACACCACCCGCAAAAAACTAAAAGATTTCCTTACAAAATCCTGCCAAATCAGCACACTCCTTTGAAAAGGTCTAATACTATCCATTACCTGATCCCTAAGGACAAACCTAGAGAAACTGTCAATTAGTTTTGCACCCAATTCTATTATAAATATTTAGCATCACAGGAATACTCTGAACTGTAGTCATTATTTTGCTCTGGAGACATCACCTAAAGGAACCGTTCCATTTTAACTGTACCAATGAAATACTGGCATGTTTCTCAGATTTTGTAACCAGTAAGTTCCACGAAAACAAATAATATATTTTCCCTTCATCAATCCACGTTTGTCTTGATTTGTACACTGGCTGTCATGCCCTGCATCACAAATCTTTTCATCTATATATTGCAGACAAATAAAGAATGATGAAATTCATTAACTAAATGATTAAACTGCTGTTTACATGAGAACCTGGCAAGTGTAAAATTATCTGATAGGGAATTACAGGTTTGAGCAGTAAGCTATTGTAATGCTGCAACAGACAAATACATACGGCAAGATCAAACGCTAAGAAACTACCCTTGATATTGAAGGAGGCCAAGGAAATAGCACATTTGTAAAATAAATACATTTTTCAATGGTTATTGTAATAAATGCTCCAGAGATTATAATTTCAGCTGCAGTTCACAACAGTTACAAGGTTGTCCTGGTCATAGGAAATCTTTTTATTCCCCTCTAAGTCTGCTAAATCATTTCATAGGCAAGGATTGAATAAATAGTAATCATTACAGCAAAGAGAGACCAAAATCTGCAAGTTTACACTGGACAACAAAAATCCATTTCTAGTAGCTGTGATAAAAACCTGGATTTTCTGAAGAATTTGGTCACCTGTGTACCTCTCCACCAGAATCTGAGAATTTAGGCTGGTTCACTGCAGCATCTTTCTCTTTGGTATCCAGCAAATTGCCTTTAACTTCTAGTTTCAGAATAATGATTTCCATACCATAGGCTGAGTAGCCAGAAAATAATCAGCCTGACTTACACGTAGCCTTGTAGCCCTTTAGGGAAGCTACGAGACACCTTATAGAAGAAGTGGTGTCAAACCACTTGCTTTGATGAGCAAATATACAAAGTGCGCTCGTAAAAAATAGCACAGAGGCATTCATCAGGTTACTGTTCTACATTGTACTGTAGCCACCTTGAAGCGATGAGGCAGACGTTATCTATGTATCAACCACTCCGAGGGGTTTGCAGAGTTGTGTTTATGAAAGGCTAACAGCAGGCACTAACACAAGTATCATGACTCTTTTCAGGCAGTAGGTGAAACCTTGAAGAAAAAGTGGCTCTGTCTTCAAAAAAGTGACCTGACCTTTGCTTTGGTGGGTTTTTACTCTGCAAGAAATACAAAGCACTGCATGCTTTCCAATGCATCCTTTCTAGCTGATAAACTATTTTGTTCTAACACTCAGCACAAAAGGACTAGACTTCAGAAAGATCAAACAGCATGTTGGTTCTAGCTAACGTTAGCTCCATGCATCGTGCTAGAAACAAGCTTTGTACACCTGGAATGTGTCATATGAATCACAAACACAGTAAATGTGTAATTGGCCAAAAACTTTGATATGCTTACCAGTTAGACGTAATTCTCATTGAATTTAATATATTTAATTTTCTAATGCCTTTGCAGTTCTTTGGATATCAAAAGCATCACAAATCCAGCATGCTTATCATTTTGACACTTCTGCTCTGAGAATTTCTTGCAGCATGCAAAGAACTCTCCATAGGGTAACTGTGATGTGTTGCACAAGCAAGCTAACCTAAGAGCGACCTGATGAGTAATAAAATCTGTTCACAAACCGCAGCAGTATGTAATGTTTACACCTGCAATCAATGAAATGCTTCTGAAACAGCCTGTAGTTTGGACGCAGAATACAGTGCTAGTAAAAGTAATTCTAGGAGATGATGTGGTAGTAAAGAACCCCTTCTGTTAATAGACTTTTAAGTATTTAAAATATATTTAAGTCTAGAGTAAAATACTGCTTTTTATGGAGCCAGATCCTGCAGTCTTTGCACAGCTAAAACTTCCACGGAAATCAATGGGAGCTTTCAAAGGACAATAGCCAGGCCGTGCCCAGGGTCACTAGCAGAATACCGTTCTGCTGCTGTGCTTTCTGTGTACACTCAGACTTCCTCTGCCACTTGCGAGAGCATATGAGATCAAAGTAGAGAAATCCATGTGAATTCAAGAAGATAAATAGCCTTTTGCAATGAAGAGTATGGCTTCAAAGAGAATAGCACATAATCTAGTGCATTTTTGTTTGGCTAAAACATTAATGTTAAAATACTCTGTCTTGAATACTTACAATATATTAAGTGAAGTTTGAGAAAAGTGAAGTTTAAAAAAATCCTTACAGCAAGTGCCACAACAATGACAATTTTTGGGAGAGCTGTAGCAACGCCTAGGATGGCAGAATTTGGCTCCGTATACTCTGTTAGCAAAAACCCAGACTGTTTATGTGATGTAAATTGCTTTTTAAAATGTTACTAGAGCTATAAACACTGTGGGCCTAGCCCTGCAGGTTACACACTTAAATTTCAGGGAGGGTTTGCCTCAGTGAACTACAAAGAACTGTGTCTTATTTGCAAAACCAGCTTGATGCTATTTTTACACAAAAAACCCACAAACAAAAACCAAAAAGGCATTTCAGATATGAATTTTTGGGTAACTCAAATTAAATCAAGGGTCTGATCCTCCAGACCTTACTCCTGTGGAGATCCTATCCTGCAGAAGGTCCAAATCCTTCTGCTCGCACTGGAGTATTTACAGCCAATCTGGCCCCACCGAGGCAGTGCCATATTCCCGTTGACTTCATTGGGGCAACTCTAAAGTCACAAGGCTACGGCTAGACCCCATCCACGTCGTTAACTAACAGGGTCACAGATGACTTAGTAGTATTACGATTATTTTCAAACAGTGTTTGTGTATTCTACTTACGAGCAACCTTTGCTTCCAGCCGTAAAGGCCGTCAGTTTAACGACTGGTTGGTTCTGGGGTGTGGTGTTGGGTGGCGGTTGTTGTCAGGCTCGCTGCTGACTCGCGCCATTGTTGATTTCACTGTTGTAGGGGAAAGGCTCTAGGGCGGCAGATAAGGCTGTTGCCATGGTGATGAAGGAGATTCCGAGGGAGGAGTCTGCAGAAGAAAAGCCCCTCCTTACTATGACATCACAGGTGGGCGGAGCGCGGGGCTCTGAGGAGGCCGCGGACACAGCGCACGGGAGATACACAAGCCCCCCATGAACCCCGGCACTTGCAGCCCGAGGGGAACCTCACCCGCTCCTTAGCTTCCCCTCGGTGCGATTCCAGCTTTAGCAGTGCTGGTTGAACCCATCTGCAGGAGGACGTCACACCAATGTCATCACGTGTCCTCACTGACATGGGGAAAAATAGCACGGGGAAATAATGTAATCGCTTGGGGTTTTAGATGTTTTGACATGAAAATTTAAACAAAAATGTGGGTTTTGTCCCCAAATAAAGGGATCCATAGAATGTACTGTATATGACAGTTACCAGAAAGTTATTTAAAACCAATTTAAAATTTCAATTCTAATTCATGCCACAAATATCCATTTGCAATGCATATACAAAATGAGAGACCACCACTTCACAGCAGTATCACTGTCACTATCTCAGATCCTGTCCCTAAGCTCTCACGGGGATTCTAATCCTGGTCCAGGCCAGAATATCTTATTTTGCACACCCCATTGCTTTCATTTCTACAATTTCAGTCGAAGGATGCAACATCACACTAAACCTCACACCTTGAGTAGCCGTCAAAACGTGGGTGGTTTCATTAGTTTCTTGAAGGCAGTGGCTGAACACCACTGTGAAACACAGCACTTCCACCTCACTACAAGCGCAGATTTTATTCCCCCTGTTATCCACACAGATTTGTCCCCCAAGCAAGTGCATTTAATTTACTGTTAATATTTAGTGCACACACGTCATTCCTACTCATCAGGAGGTTTGATGGGAGTTATCTTACCACATGGTTGTTCCTATGCAAGAGCCTTCAACAAAATCCACAGTCCTGTTTTAAGAAAACAGCTACCGTACTTTTTGAAAGATTTAAGAAGCACACAAGGCCAGCATGTTGTTCTCTTTCAGAGCAGCACAGACGCGCTGCTCTAACACACTTGATGATAGAAACATCATGGTCTGCTTTGGAAACCAGGTCTGGCAACCTCCTCAGCCCCTGTGAACACCCCATTTTGCTCTGTCTGTGAAGTGATTGCACAAAGGATGCTCTCTTTAAGGCATCGGTTCTAATTCTCTACTAAGTGGCTAATAAACAATTAGAAACCAACATAAAATGCTGCCCCCTCTACCCACATGCACTCCCCACACCCGCCCCAAAAAAGTGCAAAATGTCCATTGGCTTCAACAGGGCCAGGAGTTCAGCCTGGGTTCATTACATGTTTAATACACCCTTTGTAGTGGTTGTCTGTCAGTCTACCCAGCGATAGTCTATGATACATTTATGAGTAAAATGCTTGTGTCTATTAGTCAGTGTAATTTCTTCCACTAAACACAAATACCTACTTCCCTGCTATGCACCAAAGGGGTGCAGAAGCCAAAAGGAAGCAGATTCAAGTGAAAAAGTGAGTATTATCCATAGCCATCTCTGCATCATGTATGTGTGACGTGCAGTTGTATGTCCATATTGCATACGTCATTTGTACCCTAATTGTCTGCCTGTGATGTTGTTTTGAGACGCTGTCTCTTTAGTGTGTCCGTGTAAACCTCTTGTTCAGACCATTTGTTCAGATCAACGCGCTGCTATACTGCGATATAAGTCCGTCACCATCAGTGTTTGTCTCTGCTCTTCACATGATGAAACAGATGGATGTGGCTCCTGCTCACAGGGTGAAAACATGCAAGTTCCAAATTGGCTGCAAATGAGTTTCCCAAGCCAGATCAAATCAGGTCATGAGAATAAGGGCTAGTCCTTCCCAAGTTATCACCACCACCAAACCCAATTCGGGTTCTTCTTGGGAAGAAATTATTTACATTAAGTACCTGTGTTGCTCTATCACTATGACTAACTAAGCAGGAAACCTGCAAGCAAAATGCAAGAATCAAGCCAAGATAGGGGAATATTGGCTTTTCTAAAAGTAAAGAAAAGTAAAATCTCCCATTTCCAAAATCCTTGATGAATGGAGGATTACTCATGTCTGACTGTAGATGTAGACTCCACAGGAAGCATAAGTGGAATCTGGTACACAAAGGGATTCCAAATCCTCGTTTTGAGAGAAATAGTAAGTGACAAAGTGCAGAGGCCTCTGAATTTATATTTTAAGAGATGCCTCTTCACTCTCTTCCTCTGGAAAATGTTAAAAATATATCCAATGCAGAACAAGTCAGATAAACATTCACATCTTATTGTCATGCTCCTAGCAAATCCCTCCTTGTAAAGATGACAATTAGCTGTTGACATAAATACTGTGAATTAAATTCTACCGAAGTTTCCAGTTCACAGATTATTTTATATCAGGTATTATTTTATACCGTCAGCTCTGGAGGCAAATCTTCAAATCACATGAATCAAAAAGGTACTGCAGGCTCCAGTGGCACTATGCCAATATGTGGCAACTGGGGACCTCGAGCATCATTCCAGCAGTAATGAGTGCGCTACAACAAGCAGAGGGGTGTTCCTGGTAATTGCACAGGTCTTTTTGGTATCTACTTTTTGAGACTGAGTCAATTACTTCCAATGAAAGTCACTTTATTGGTGTGAGAAAACATTCAGCTGTTGCCAAATTTAATACTTCAAGTATCAGAGTGAGCTTTCAGTTCTAATGGAATTTTGTAGAACATAACTCTGTACCGTGTTGCTGTCTCCCTTTATCTGTAAAATGATAATTCAGAAGAGGCAGGAACAAATGAAAAAATGTATTTTTTATATGAATAGAACCTAGAAAAAGTGAAAGAAAGTTTGCTGAAGGTTCAAAGATTAAATGGAAGTTAAGATATGAACCAATATAATTCTAACTCAAGCAAAGAAATAAAAGAGAAAACATGCATAAAAGTTTGATTTGAATTCCAAAACATCATTTTTGTTTAACCTCTTCACAGCTTCTTTGCATTTGTCAGGCAAAAAAAAACCAGCTCACTTCAGAATTACTTTCTAATGAGAAATTTAAACCTAAATATCCCCTGAAGTCAAAGTTTAATTGTACAGTCAGCTATGAAATTCCCAATTTACTACAGGTCAGTGAACTTCAAAGGGTCTGATTCACTGAAGTACTTCGATCCACATTTATACTTTAAAATATGATTAATTGCTTTATTGAGTAGTAATATAAGTGCCCGCTTTAATGCCTTGCCAGCCTGATTTTAAACAAACAAATCTCAGTATCACAAGAGTTATTTGTCTCAGATTCATCACACCTAATTCAGATCCCTCGTTAGAGGACACGAGTTGGAAAGCTAGTGGTGGAAGGATCCCTCTAAAGGTAACAAGAAGAAGTAAGATCTGCAGGAGGTCATTCATGTGCAAGATAATGCTGTGTCAAATATGCCATAGTATTATATGGAACAGAAATGGGAGGCCATGAAAAATCCACCAATAGGAAAAAGAAGTGCAAAGCTTATATTAGCTTTAGTAGCTGCCTACTTAGAATTGACATGAACCACACAGACATTGCTCAGAGGACAATTCTGATAATGACCACTTATAATTTAAAAAGTTAACTCTCGGAACACTTAAGCTTTAGAATTTGAACTGGAAAGAAGAAATTTTAGAAGCTGAAATTATGTAAGACTCATGCTGAAATTCAACCTATCCCGTGAGAAAGGCAGGCTACGACATATGAGTTGTCCAAAAAAGAGAGATATTTTTCATGACTACACCCCAGTTAACTCCACCAGGTGCTTAAGATACTTTATAGTCTCTCCATGAGGTATTAGTTAGTACTCAGGGTTTTTCTTAAGTCAGCTTCATTTGCATGCCATTAGTTGATCCAAGCACATTTATACTTGCTCAAGGGCTCATGAGTAAACTACTCAAACAGTTCCATTGTCTAAATGCCACTGATTTTTTTCTTGGTTGGTTGGGCTTTGTTTTGTTCTGGTGTTTTAGGGCTGTTTTGTTGTTTTGGTCTTGTTTTTTAAACTCTGATAGGAGCTCTTTCAAGTGCTTCCTTTCAATTTTATAAGGGAAACACAGTAAACGTAGCTAATATTCAGCTCCCAATGTTGTTAGTAGATTTTCTGATGCCTGTATCAAGGACTCACTACCTGAATTTGATTGCCAGTCACAGCTGTCCAGGTAAAAGTTAGCAGTGCCACTTGAATCACTCATGTCCGTTCTAAGCTTCTTAGCATTAGACTTGCAGTGACTTACAGACCACTCCATAAATGTTTCCTAAATAACATTATAACAGAATGGCAGAAAGTTATAGTGAATGTGATTAGCTTCTGTCCTCTTCTATACCAATCTGAACCAGAATTAACTCAATTTTAACTAATTGATGTACGTGAATGTAAAAAACAAAGGCAAAAATCATGCCAGTTTAGATAATGACGATAATTAAGTTTAGACTGCCATAATTCACTGTACAATCCAATCTGCCCTCTGAGAACAGAGACAATTTTCTCAGTGATCTAGGCAGGACTAGATCTGAGATCATATTTTTATATGCTTTTTAAAAAAAATAATGATAAATTCATTAGCAATATTTTCCATGTATCTCAAACCTGTCTAGTCTGATTTACTATGAAAGTTTTGAGTAGTTTAGTAGGGAACAGTTCTTAAGCCCTACTGATAGAACTTTTGGTTATTAATAAATGGGATAAATACAAAAAGAATACAAAATGCATAAATGCATGCTTAGCAGTACAAATATTAATTTATTCTTTACCTCTAAGTTAAATACTGTTCCAGACTACCACTGATTCTAGTGCACTGTGCATAATTTCAGCAGAAATATCTCAAGAGTGTAACAAAGTTGCCTTGACAATACGCTTTAAAGTCATAAATTGGCTGCTTGCCTGAAGTGATACAGATTTCTCTGTCACATAAATTAAACACATTTTCCACAAAATAACAGTTTTAATTTGAAATTACCATGGGAATTGGTGGTATAATTTTTTTTCATGAATAAAAAGTTAACTATACAGTTTCATTCGTGTTAAAATGCTTTACCATTCCATAAGCACAGAAAGATTTGGTCAAATGGTTTTTGTAACTAATATATTGTGTCAGTTTAACCCTGTTTTTTTAATATTAATTGATTCCTATTCATGAATAATTCAATGTGTTTGTTCTTCATTCATGAATACTCTAAAAAGACACGATCCTGTTAGAGCTGCAAGCCATGTACTATCGTTGCTCTGTACTGAACTGCTGTTTGTACAATGACATGTCCTACTGAATTCCAAGTCCAAAAAAGAATTCACAAACAGCTTTTGAGTTTCAAGCTCTTCAATCTGCAAAAAAACATTTCAAATGCGCATTCCATGGCAGATCCTATGGAGAAAGGCTGCATAATGTAACAAGAAATTATGACTTGCCTCCTATGACTGCCCACAGTAACACTTCCAAAACCACAGCTATTTTTCTAGATACGCTACAGAACTTTATTTTAAAAGAAAAATCCACAGAAAGGACATGAAAAATCTGTGTGATTTCAGAGTAATTACAGCCTATATGCAAAGATACAGCAAGGGTACAGTAAAAGATTAATTTTGTTGCATGGGGAACAACAAAGGGCATTTTCAACTGAAAGCTGAAGATCAGTAGGAACAGTAT
Organism: Buceros rhinoceros silvestris; assembly: GCF_000710305.1. Classification (NCBI taxonomy): domain Eukaryota; kingdom Metazoa; phylum Chordata; class Aves; order Bucerotiformes; family Bucerotidae; genus Buceros; species Buceros rhinoceros. Next base: position 15,495 of record NW_010404057.1, on the reverse strand, counting down.
AAGCTTTACAAAACTTCTGTGATAAGCCATGATACATTTGATATCGTTAATTCTCTCCGTCTCTACAGTCTTCATGCTACTACAGCATGAAGATTTGGTCTTTAAAAAGCAGCAGTTGTTCATCTTTGAACAACTGACATTTGATTAGGTACCACACTCAGAATAGTGCATGAGGCTGTATACAACCCACCACAGCTGAAACTCTCAAACTCACCTGTGAATCACTGGTGGCTCACAAAGAGTTTCTACACGCAGCTCAATTCCATATAACCTTCTTTACTTCCAGCTAATGAAAAACATTAAATAATTTTCTAATATTTTGTAAGCAATCATCATAGTTGCCCTTCAGAGATGCTGCAAGTGTACAGACGTAATCCCCGTAGTGTGAGGAAACGGGACTCCTCTCACTTGTCCTCTGCCCCTTGTTTAAAAAGCATTTGAGAACTGTGGTTCTCAAAGCCTGACTTCCTCTTCAGCTGGAGATGTTGTGCAAAAAGTAATTTCAGTGGATGATACAGAAACCAGAACCTAGCACCACAAGTTACCACTTGTTCGCTGTAGATACTGTCCTGACATTGTGCCTCCTCCCACAGCAAAGGTTTCTTTGGGGCTTTCTCAACAGAGAAATCTGGATTCTGTAGCCTTCCTACAGAAGTTCTGCAAGACTTTCTCAACCTTACTCAGCTTACGTGTCAAATTTGTTAATCCCTCAATTAACTAGCAGGCAGTTTTAGGAGTGCAAAGTACTTCTATAAACTAAAATTACAGAAATAGTTTATTTAAAGGAACACTCTGTAACCTCTTAGTGACTATATTACTCCAAGGATCTCTAAGCATCTGTGACGATGAGTTAATTTTGTCTTTGATCACTGCTGTAGAAGCAAAAAAAGAGAAAGAGAAGCCAAAACACAAATTGCAGGGTAACACCTTACAGACAATGCATAGCCAAGCGATGGAAGGTAAATAAATAAAATCTTCTAACACCCATTTTAGTAAACAGCTTCCTTAAAAAGTGCTTAGCAGATACCAATGGGATGGACAGATTTACACTAAATCACCATTTTACGTGAGCAGTAAAGGCCAAATTGTCATTCACAGTCAAAATACAACAAGAGTAACTTTCCTCCCCTTCCCCCAAGGCTCTGATCCAGCAAGACAGCTAAGCACATGCTTAACCTTGAGTTTTGCAGGACACACTTAAGTGCTTTCCTGGAGCAAGGCCAAAATGCAGGAGGCAGATACAATTCCCACGTTCAGTTCCCTCTAGCCAGCCCAAGACAGACAGAGGGAAGGAGCTGGTGACCGGTGAGATGTTTAGCTCTGCCTTGCACCAGTACACCATGACGTGTATAGGTCAGCACTTGGGAACACCGATAGGATGCTACTGCTGCACAGTGACTGCAGCAAGTGTTACCACCAAGCAACAGAAGCCCATTCCCAGCTTAGACAGCAAGCACAGTTTTTCAACAATGCTGCTGGCTTGTGAAGTTAAACATCCAATCAGGCGCCCATAGCAATCTTCCCACCACTCCTCTGACTTCACACCAGCCCGCTGTCACTTGTTGGCATTAAGCCCCAGGAGTCACTTGGCTTGTGTGATTTCAGGTAAGGTATTGTCACCTCTGATTCACAGGCCACTCACACACTTCCTACTTAGCAACAGAGTACTGGTTACCACCTGCTGAGCAAGACGAGTCTTCAGAGAGGCAGCACCACCAAAGTGCTCTTTGCAGGAGGGTGAAATGGGTTTGTCTCAGTTTTAGAGATTCCCTCCATTCACATTAGGTGAAAGTCAGTTATACCGTGTGCCCAGGAATTGAACCTCTGTTCTTGTGAAAACCAAATATTTGTCTGGCATGTCAGTTTTGCTGAGACGTAAATTCACACTAGAGTGACAGAGACAAAAATAAGCATCACGTAGTCACAAGAATGATGCAAAAAGTCACATAGTGATCACATTTACTATAGAATAGTAAAGAAAGTGTGTGAAATGATCATTTTAATTGTGAAATGTTTATAAATATGCTAGAAAAGTGCGTAAAGAAAAACGTAACTCATGCAATTTGAGTTTTTAGCACAGGAGAAGGGATTTTCTTAGGAGTTCCCTTTCCAAACCTCCTTCAGCAAGCAGAAAAGGAGGTCTTCCAGTTCGTATCCTGCCAAGATAATCATTCACAGACACAACTGTCAGGCCAGTACTTCCAGTTATGCTCTAGAGAACAATAACCTCAATTTCTCCTTGTGGTTCCCATTTAACAGTTTTGAGAAATAGCTACAGGAAATTAATTCACTTGTTTCCTCTCATCCTAGTGAGTGTCACCAAAGATCACGATGTGTCAGATCTGTACAAAGAACCTATCTACCAAGAAACCATTGCTATGTATCATACTCATAATGTGACTGAAGTTAGTTAATGCCTCTGGTTAAGTTAGAAGAACAGTGTAACGCTTACAAACTACTCAGGTTAATCTAACTTGTTCACCTATTTGTCCAGTCTCACCCAAGCAGCAGACCAGTTTCTCAGAGTAAAGTTTAAAATTCCACCAACAGAAAATCTGAGCTAAAAGGTTCCTGCTTGCTCCCCTGCCCACTGCCACACGCGGTGCTTTCTCGGTCAGACCCTTTCACGGCGCAGGCAGCTCCCACCAGCACTGCGTGGGCAGCGCAGCAAAAGGCGCAGGTGCCCAGGAGCAGCTTTGCTGCTGAACTGCAGGGGGGATTTCCCATTAGTCGGTTTGGGCTTCCTGAATTGAGTAACTCAGGGAGCCTCAGGTGACAAAATGGGTAAAATCCAACACAACTAATTTGAGTAGCTAATTACATCTAAATTTTAGGTGCCTCTTGAACCAGACCTTCTAAAATAGGTTCCATATATAGCCAGTGGGAAAGCTAGGTGCCTTTGAGAGCCTCCTGAGGGACAGCCCAAATTAGGCAGGCAGGGTCTCCTTCTGGAGTTGCTTTTCTAGGCATTTATCTCTCCTTGTTGAACATGGAGGGAATTTAAGCACTTAAATTAAGAGAACTAGTTCACTATGTGCTCAAAACATAGGTGCTAATTAACTGCCTATGCCTGACTGGAACCCCCCCAATTTAGATTCCAAATAATTTCACAACTAGCGTGACATTATGTCCTCCTAACGTTTAAAAAAGAAACAAACCAGCAGGCCTTGTGCACCATAAACAGATCAAGACGAGGAATGCAGTAAGTGTATAAAACAGGATGGCAGGACCGTACCTTGCCGACAGCCTCAGTGGGCTCCACACTGCCACAGTATATTTCCAGCGCTCTAGGAAGAGAAAGAAGACCAAGAACTTGTAGCCACGAGCGGGGCAAGTCCTGCAGTTACCAGCGTTATCAGCTGCGAAGGTGGCACTAGGTAAGCAGGTGGTTCTGTCAGCTGTTCCCCGGGGGTGCTCCAGCTCACTCTGCCTCAAGGCCGAACTAAGCTGCTCTGGGGAAACTTCCCGCAGCGAGGCCTGGGAGCAAAGCAAAATCCCACATTGCCTCCGGCGCAGCAAACCGCACCAGCATCACGAGAGGCATTAAACCCACGAGCCCTGAAGATGAGCAGAAAACAGAGGACAGCAGAGCTGCCACCACAGCCCTCGCTGTGCCCCACGCAGGGTCCCCGGGGCAGCGCCCGGCTGAAGGACAGGCCCTGGGCTGAGGCTCCAGGAGGGCATATTACCCAGCAGGGGGCTTCTGTGGGGCCAAGAGAAGAAAATAAGGCCTGGGAGGATGTGGGGGAGACTGCAGGGTGGAGGAAGAGGCGCTGGGTGGGTGATTGAGAGAAAATAAGGCCAGGCTGGATGTCAGGAGAAGGAAGAATTCCCTCTGATGGCTGCTGCTCTCTTTCAGAGGGCCAGCGCTGTGCCTCCCCTCCTGCCCCAGCACCCATGCTCAGACCCACCAAGGGTTCGAGATTTTTGACCCCAAACCAGCACCTTCAGGCCCGAGGATCACTTGGAGAAGGAGCCACCATGAGCTGCAAACACCTCTTCCTCCTCTCACAGCAGTGCTGGAGGCAGCACAGAGACCACTAAACAAACCAGAGCACCAAATTCAGCAGCAAAGGCAGCTGCAGGTGATAAACTACCTTAGCGGAATAAATGCAGACAGCTGAGGGTGACAGGGCACAGAGAGTGGAGACCAGGAGATCCCCCTCAGTGCCCTGGGCTGCAGGACTGCCCAGTGCTGAGGGGAGTACAGCAGCCGTGGCCTCCAGCAGAGCACAGCACAGCACAGCACAGGAGCTGCCACTGCCTGGCCCAGGCTCCGTCCATAGCCTCAGATCTTTGCTATTTAATTCTTGGTCTGAGTACATTTAAGCTGTGAGGTTGTTAGGTCACACTTTTGACTCTCCCAAAGCATCAAACCTCCCCCCACACACACGCTTTCTAGATCAAAAAATTCCAGTGGCGGCACTGAGGTGAGAAAAAGCACCTCTTCCTGCTGTGCTGTTCAGCAGCAGAAGTCAGTCACGGAAAATTCATTTGCGTTCCGTTCCGAAGGAGCATTTTATACCATGGCAGAGTCTCCCCACATGCGTTAGTAGTAGGAATATCACCTTCACAGATTTTAGATATCCTTCAGTTAAAGGAGTGTGGGGGCTTTTCCTTTAATTAACATGAATTTTACAAAGTAAAATTAAGTTCTTAGAGACGTTATGAGAATTTATGGCACCCAGTGGCTAAATTAGCACTCGGAAATGAACAGTTTTGCAGGCAGAGCCTATACTGCCTGGCATGTGTGCAAACACTGCCCGCATAAACCCCGCGTGGCACCAGCTGCCCAGCTCCTGCTCCCAGCGCTGCTGCCTCCAGCAGTTGGGCAGCTTTCTTAATTTCACTTTGCTTCTCTCATCTGCAACACACAGATAATACTTCTCAGGTCTGCCGTGGTGCCAGGCGCGATTCATGAATGTTTTAAAGTATCCTGTTATTTTCACCCTGAAAGGTGCTGGAGAACCATAAATTATTAGTTTAATATAGATAATAGTTTTCATCTCATTAATGTTTTATAACACTACTCCAAATTCATGCCTGATATAACTTGAGCAGAATTAAACTAGGGATAAATTTGGTACAGTATACGAGGCAGCAAAACGAAATTCAAAGTGTGAGACTGAGGACTTACCAAGTGGCATTGCATACACGGCGATGTCAGACACCTACCCCACTGCCCGCTTCCCTTCAGCGAACATATCAGCTCATGGCACTCTTTAAGCTGTTAGGGTTCAATTCATCGTTAAATGCCTGCTTCGTGACAACATCACCTTTTTCTAATATATTAATAAGTTCTATTGCTATACATGTGTAGTTTGTATTTTTGAGAATTACCATGTTTTGACCCAGATATTTCATTTGAAAGCAGATTAATTTTCAGAGGAACAATTATTTTATTGAGACACTGCTACAGTTTCCAGTCCTTAGACGCAGGAGCATAGGATGGAGGACTAGGAGGGATCCTCTGGCCGCAGTCCACTTCTCAAAAGCAATTGCATTATCAACAGCCATGTAGAAAGCTTGTCAAAAGCCATTTTAAACAGAGAGGCTTTTTGTCCTCCTATCCTAAAAGAAATACTGTTCATACACTTCATTCTGTGATAGTTAGGAGGATCTTTTAATTCCCAGACCAGATCTATTCATGGATGGTTTAAGTACCGTTGTTGTTGTACCAGCCTTTCTCTATAGCTAAAATAAATTTCCTCCTCCAATGTCATATAACCACCCTTCCTTAACGTATACATGAAGAATAATTATTTTCCTACTCAACTTCATTTTGTTAGCCTGAGCAAGTCAAACTCTTTTAGTCTCCCTGTAACATGTGCTCTTTATTCCTCTGATTGTTGGTGTAGCCCATCCCTGAAGAATTTAGTCTGTATGTTCACAGAGAGTCAGAGAAGCCTATTTGTTTTCTAATTAAACAAAAATCCTGCGAATGCAGCAGAAAGAAGGCGCAACTTAATAAAAACTAAGTCTTGGTGTTTGCTGTCAAAATTGATGAAGTAGCTATTACCACCGATCTTCCAGTTGGATGGTAGAATCTTATCAAGGGACTTTAGAACACACCACTGCTAGTATCAAACTAATTAATGTCTTGCTAGACTGGATTCTAGACTCCTTCCCCTCCACAACTCTGATTCTTAGTATTATTGCTGGTCTTCCTGGAGCTTGTCCTCTTACCCCTGAAACAGGTGTGGGCAATACATTGCCTTTCCTGTTGGTCTTCAGATATTCTATTGATCACTGTCTCCAGTGAGTGATCTTGGCTGTTTTGGTTCTCATAATCCTTTATTCCCTCCTTTTCCCATTCTTTCCCATTAAAGAAAATTTCTATGGAATATTATGGGAAACTTGATAAGCACCCAAATCTTACGTGATAATGTACCCTTCCGATACACTCCTGTAGATACAGAAACAGAATATTTCCTGTGGTTTTTGTGTTTACAGCGTTTCCTATAGACCCTCTTCCTTCTTCCCTCCTGTCCCTCTTCAAACGGTGCAGAGTTATTCTTTATGCTGATCGTTTATCACCAAATAGACCATTGAAGATCCAGCTGATCCAGAGGCTTTGACAACCTTTTGGCTGGATGCTACATTCACCTGAACATGCAACTGGTTACTAACGCTAGTTTCTAGACCGGGGTGGGTAAATGCCAAAAGACAAATGTATTCAAGCAATTTTTGCTGATACCTGGATTTGATCATAAGGAAACTTTAAAAATATGAATAGTATTTTGGACAAGAATTAACTAGGCATCCACCTTCATTTTTTCACCAATAGAAATGAGTTACTGTCACCAAATCATAAACAGAAAAATAAGGTCCCCTTAAGTCTTACATATCATCTTACTTAGGTAAAAGTACAGACCTGAAGATAACATGGGTACTGTAGAGCCACGGAATGGCTCTCTAGATTTAACGGAAATCAAGGGTGTGCAGCTGGTATAAATGCAATTTCCAATCAAGTGTTGAGATGTTACCAAATTAAGCAAATAACTTCTGCATGGAATGAGACAGCAACCTGGACGATCAGTTTGGAGAGTTAAAAACCCCACAGGATTAAGTCACCTGTAAGGTGCATCTGCAGTCTGAGTTTAGCATATGGAGAACTAGGGTTTGGGACAGTATCATGCCAGAGTTCTAAATTAAGTGTCCACGTTTGCATGTTCTGTTACACACAGCAGGGCAGGCAATCACCCATCTGCCTTCCATGTTACTCGTAATTTCAGTGCAAATCGTGAAGTCCTGGGCAAATGAATAAGCTCATATAGTCAGTCAGCTTTAGGTACCAGCTTTTATGTTTGATACACCAAAATAACGGACTTTTTATTTCAATAGCTCAGGTATTTTCTTGCAACTTTGTAATTCAGAAATCAAGTGCTCAACAAGAGTGACTCTTAGCTGTTTTGCTGTGATAGCCTTAGAGGCAATCCCGCTGCTGGAGCAGCTCACTGCCAGTAATTCACAAATATAAAATGAGGATGAATAAATACTTTTTTTGCCAGTTTTAGTCCACCTTAGCATCCTAAATTTAAAAAGAGAAAATTTTGAAAAGTCAACAATGCAAAAAGAGTGAGAACAGAATGGAGAGAAGGCAAGCAGAGAGGATAAAAATGAAGCTGAAATAGCTCCAGATGAACGCAACAGACAGAGGGAAAACATGTTTTTGCATTATTAAAGATAAAGTAAATGCAGGCCACACCATGAGACATGCACCCAGCTCAGCACAGGTCTTGATCCTCCAATCAGCGACAGATTGCAGAGGAGTCCTTTATTTCTGAAACTGTTCTACTGTTTTGTCTTTTTAATCCCCAATACATGAAATAACCTGTAATACAGAGATGTCTTCTAGGCAGCAGAAAACAAATGCTCTCATGTAATTACAATAAGAAGAGAAAACTGCTCATAAAATAAAAGCCGTCTTCCCCCAGTCAAACCTCACGCGGGAGGTTCGTACCTTCGCCAGGCTCCATCCACTGTCATTCACATGTCTTTGTATGGCAGAGCAGTGTTTTCTGTTATTGTTTAATGGGCTAATGTGTATTTGCTGGATGAAATGGTATTGTGGAAGTTCTGTGGGAAGGCATGTAACTTGTGAAAAAAAAAAAAACCTCTTCCAAATGCTAACCCAGCCCTGCTTAGTCTCCTGGTGATAGAGAAGGCCAACTTCACCCACTGATTTGAAGGGAGATACATCAGGCCATGTATCCTTTAGCCCTATAAGCAATAGTATGCAATAGTGGCTATAGAAAAATCATCCTGCTGCTTTATTTTTGTGCCATTTGTAAAACTGGAATATAATTTTGCCTCAAAAGAATGACTGAAGCTTTGTATTTTAAGCCCAGAACTATTTGTAAATCTTCTATTTGCAATCTTACTATCTCACAGTCAAAAATAAAGCGCATGATATTGTGAGAATATGTTTTATTTCTTTACATTCTGCATTCCAGCAACACTCTGTGACTCTGGGTTTTTTGTTGCTAGCTGGTGAATGAACAACAAGAAAGCAGACCCCTTCTGAGCCCCTCCATTGACGACTTTCTCTGTGAAACTAAACCAGAAGCTGTGGCAAGGCCAGTAACATCAAATACTGCAGGTAAACAAAATTCTTTACTACGCCTCACTAGACAGAAATCATTTTAGTTTTATCTTAATTACGGTACATTTTTGTCACGTGATTTCCTGATTCGTTACCATTCGCACAAGATTACAAGCTGGTATTAAATTATGATTGCCCGATCTATTACTAGAAGAAACTTTGTTCTTTACATTTGAGGGCAAATCCAATGTAATCCAAATCACATGTGTCCTAGCGGATGTCTGTGGCTGAATCAAAGGGAACTTGCTTAAGTTCAACAGGAAGCACCTATCAGTTGGACCAATCCTCAGCCTTTGTTTTTAATCTACAGGAAAGCCACATTAGCCTGGTTTTAGCCAAACCCATTCCTTACTCTAAAAAGGTTTTGTTTGAATGAAAACTTGGATGAGATGTCAGAGAAAAGGACAGAGATATCAAACCAGTTTATCCAGGCTGAGCTCAGACACTTTATTAGTGAAAGGATCTAACACATTTCTTAGCCTCTTTGTGTTGAGATGAGATCGTAGAGCCGATAATAAAAAGTAAGAGTGAATCTTGAAAGCCTTTTGAATTATAGTGAATTATATTTGAAGTATGTTGTGCTTTGGAGGTGTTTTCGGAAATTGGCCTCCTCCAATTCGGTATTCGTGCACAGGTAATCAAAGTGGTTGAGCAGATCAGCTGAGACACAGTAAAATCAGCCCAGCACCACTATGTTCTACCGCTGTCTCATAAAATGACGTGGCTTGTTAGAAGCTATTTATTTAAAATCTATATACGTGCAAATTATTAAATGAATAATTGACAGCTAGGTAATTATCTTCACACCTAATTAATATGTGTCTAGAAGCAATATGTAGGTTCTAATAACAAAAACTGGAACACTGAATTAAATAACAGTTGTAAATGATATTTTTTCCCTTTGTATATATTAAAGATATTAAAGGGATTAATAGAAATATTTCAGGTTGTTTAAGAGTGGTGTTTGCTGTAAAAAGTAAGTATCTGTAAATCCTATATCCGCCTTGAATATCTATCATATTGTGGAGGGGCTAATTAGAGTTATTTAATAACAAAATAAAAATTCCTTATTCTCCAAAGACTGATGGAAGTCAGTGATTTACCAAGAACACAGATAAAGCACCGCAAGAGACAATACAAATGGATCTGTCAAAAACACCTGCCCTGTAAAATGATGATAGAGGGAGGCTTTCTATCATTTATGTGCTAAAGAATTTTAAATGCTACCCTTTAACATTAAAATGAAGAACTGAGCCTGAACGTGCCTTTTATACTGATATAGTCCTTAATCTGAACAGAAATAGTAGTAGAATTTATGATTATATTCAATATGTATCCCCCAAAAGATAAATAGCAACAACAGTAGAATTCATTGCTAAACATACCATTATCCTCTTCACGGCCCAGGAGGTCCACCCAAGAAGCTGTCTGCTCTTCAGCTTTTTCCATAACAACATGTGCCACTACAGCAGCCATTACCAGTACTTGATAAATTGTAAGATTAAACCAAATCTTATCTGAAAGGTCAGTTGTACAGGGGATTCTCTCAACATAAGAAAATCTTACGTGGAGTAAGGCCACAGCCTGAAGACCTAAGACATCTTTGAGATTTTCAGAGGAAAAGCCTTTAATGCAAATCAGGCTTTTTCTAAAATGCATCCAGTTAAGCACCCGAAATCCCGAGTCATATTTGAATATGCTGGTCATCGTCTTTAGCTGGCGTATATACAGCTACTCTAGTCAAATGCAAACACATTAGTACATTTTTTTTCCAATTAAAACAGATTTTTACAAGTGAGCTATGTGAATCAGAACAACACTGAACTCTAACATTTTGTCTCTAAGTATTATCAGCAGGTCTGGATCTCTTGGATCTTAGTGAACCTGTCTTACAAACCCAAAACAAAGCAAAGAAAGCAGAGAATCCATCAAGAAGTGAAGGCTTAAAAGCTGCAACCCACAGAAAGAAGACAGACAATTCTGACCTTATCAGTGTGGATACTGAGCAGAAAGTCCAGGCTGTCAGAGTTTCAGACAAGTCTTCACTAGATTTAGGTAAGAGTGCAGCTATATTCTAGTGCTACGTAGCCCTGGGTAGCACAAGCTTCTCCTTGCGACTATCGCTAAATAACCAGCAACACCAGAATTTCTGTTGCTTCGCATTTTAGCAGGGAGCCTAAGTTTTATTCCACGTTATAAACTACTTAAAACACTCTAAACTTGAAACAGTGAAGACAGTTTGCCTTTGCCTTCACCACTATATCTATTAAGATGTCACTAAATGTGCAAATAAAGTTTTGAAAGGATTCTTTAAAAAAAGAATTTAGTCAGGATGAGTCAAACGGTAGAAAAATTTATAGGGGTATCACAGGAAATTGGTAAAGAACATGAGTCAGAGGCAGCCCATACTGGATGTCCCTTTCAGAACTGCAGATGTCAGAAATACACATTATATTTGAAAATACTGCTTTATCTATGCATATGAGAGAAAAAAATCCATTCGTGACAAAAGAGCTATATTTATACAGCTTGGGGAAAAAATCCCAAACGCAACTCAATATCCTGTCAACCATGATCTAAAGATGAGCTTTGTAAAAGGTGAATTTAATTTAGTTCCATCCAAACTAAATTACTTGCATCACAACCGAGAAATTTGCAAGGTAAATGTAATTTATACCAAGGTAACAAATTTTCAATTCATCAGCACAGAAATTCTTTCAGAGAACTTTATCTTCAAACAGGAGGTGAGCATCTGATTTTTCAAAGCAAGTCCAACACATGACTGAATAACATCAGTTGCCTACAGAGCCTTTTTCAAACGGTTGTCGCTAAATAGTATATTTATAGTATATAGTAACTATTTGATAGTTTTGGATGTTTTTAATTTCCTAATGGTAATCAAATTGTAAAAATAAAACTTCTAATTTTATCAACAGATCTAAATTACATACACATCACGGATTCTGAATCAAGAGTGCCACTGACATTCTGACCATGAATGCTAATAGATTTAGAAATATGATGTGAATTCTCAAATATTTTCACAGCTAGAAGGTACACAACATTTCTGTCCATTGAACTCTAATTAACATATAGCCTTCGGTGGCACCAATTTCGTTATAACCTACATTTAACAGAAAAGGTGAAATTTTGTGCAGTTTCTTTAAAAGATTCATTTTTTCTTTTCTTATTTTTCAGTTGATATTCAGACACAGATAGAGAAATGGGATGATGTCAATTTTCACGGGGACAGGAGTAGCAAGGTTCACCCTTCTGCAGAGCGAACATCATCATCATCTAGGGCTCCATCAAAAGAGCTTTTATGGTATAGCTTTTTTGCTTTCCTTACAAAAATATCTGTAAGCTTTCTTAATTCACAGCAATGCTCTCTTGGAGACAAGTCATATTATTAAATCTGTTATGATTACACTAAATGTGTCCAAGCAGACATTTTGGACAACGTATCTTAAATGAGATATGCCATTTTTAAAGCAATTCTTAATGTGTGAAAAGTAGCAGGTGCAATTATTAAATATGTGATGATGAGACTTTTTTACAGGGGCACGCAGTGATCCAAAGCCAACTACAAACAGGGCAGTAAAATGAGTGATTTGACAGTCACTGGATATCCAGTGTATTTTGGTTTTGCCATCCAAAGGGCAGAATTTCTGTGCATAACTGGAAGAGGAAAGTTAAATATCCAAGCCAAGTACTACCTCTTTTACCCAGTTCACTTAAAATTGCAGGGGATGTAAATGAGGGAAGAAGTGGTCTTTGCCTTTGGGAACAGTTGATGCAGATTAATTCTGCTGCCTTCCTGATATGTAAGCAACACTCGTTCACTACATTATGCATGACCATAACGAGCATTTTCTTACACTAGAAGCAGTCCTCTGACCAAATGATGCTTATCCCGTATCTTAACCTGCCCTTTATCTGGGTGTTTCTGTAACTTAGAGCTTTATATGTGTTTTGCTCAGTTAACCTGATTTTAGTCTACAGGATTTCATTTTCAAGGAAGAAAGGATATTAGGATATTATGGCACAAAATTGCACATATTCCAAGGTCAAGTCCTGTAATATGGTGGTTGATTCTTCAGCACTGACTGCAGGTACAGTCTGGTGCCATTTCCTAACCTCGTTTTGCCTGGCTATGAAATAAAAGCATAGTGGTAGAGGCAGAGCCTTCATTCCATTGCACCCATTTCATGCCAATATATACCCAGAGCTCTGCTGGTGAAGCAGGCCTGACTCTGGTTTGTTGTAATAACTTCTGTCTGTGTGCAACTGAAAATTGTTAAGAGTGGGAACACTGAGAAGGGTCCAGACACCTTTGAAAACTGCAAGTTAAACAAGGAATAACCTAATTAATCAGCATGTGCTCGTGAACCTGAAAGACAGAAGGCAGCACGTCTTTGTGCAGGGATGAGTATGTAAATGCATTATTTCTAGGTCTGCAGAAAACAGATCCCAGTCGGAGCTGACTAACGTCAAGAGTGCCTTGGAATCTGATTCAGCATCAGAATTAGAACTTGCACCTGCATCACAGGTAAGAGGATTTGGTAGGCGAATGAACAATAAAAAGGCAAGTAGGAATTGTCCCACTGGCTAACTGTTCACATTCTGGAAGAACTATTCAAGGGATGCTTTCAGGATCATCAGTTAAAAGATTCATACAGCTGAATCTTCACACGGCTTCCAGATTAATATGCCATGAAAATAACTGTGTCAGCACCTCAAGCACCTAGAGTTGAATACTGCAGTTAACTGTCACTTTCCTGTACAGCAAGACTTCTCAAGGTCTCTTGGTCAGCTGGAATTGGGAAATGGCTAAGGAATATGGGAAGGAATCCTTAGACCAACCTTTGCTAGCAGTTTGTTTAGAGTAGGTGGCCAGAGGACTTCTCCCTGCTGGAAAAGAAACTAATACAGAGGGCTCTGGGCTGAAGGTCTGTAGATTTGCCCAATTCAACTGTCATATTGTATATGAGACAGGAGCTTGTGGAAATGATTACTTAAATCTGATTGAATGATTACTTAAATCTTTTAAATCTGTGTGTGTGCATATATACGTACAAATGTACATTTGTACACGCATCCACATAGATCGGGTGGCCTAAACGCTGTCTTTCCTGCTTATTTTTTAACTGACAGATTTCAAGCTCAGCCAGTGCCACTGGCAGGGGGAAGAGAGAGTTGTTTGGTTGATTAAGTTTTAGTTGAAAATAATTTTCTCCTCTTCCATGGCTATTTTTAAGCCTGTACTTGAAAAACTTTCGTCAGATGGAAAATCTGGAAATTAATGGAAAATAATAGCCTCATTTGAAAATGGAAAGATGGGACACCAAAATGCAAAACGCCTTTCACAAGATTATCCACCAGTTTTTGCAGAAAATAGGAATAAAACCCAGTTATCAGGATCTATTCCTGTGTTTTGGATAGAAAAAAGAGTCTCCTTTACTTCCCTGTCATCTCTACATTACAAACAGGATTTTTCTTCCCTTTGGAAAGCCTAATAGGAGTTGTAATGCCCAATCCCTTTTCCTTCTGTGCAACAGATTTATACATCTTGGTAATGGTGAAGACCTACTGCATTATATCACTCACTTGAGATGGACAGTGTGTTTTCACATGCTTCGTCCAGCTTATCTTTAAGTACCTTCAGCTCCTTTTTAGAAGGCTGTTCCTCAGCCTCATAGATCTAAACGCCAGGAAGCTTGTGCTGAACTGAGATGTGTGTAAATCAGTCACAGAATTTAAGCATTGTGGCTTTCTGCAAAAGCCGTTACAAATTTAGTATAGAACTTCTCTACTTTATATGGTCTATTTCCTGTTTATCTTCCCCTAGAACAACTGCTGAAGCACTAACTCACACTTGTAATTCAGTGTAAGTTCATCCAGTTGATGAACTATTCTGTAAAATCACTGGTATTGAAAACAAAAAAAAAATAAAAAACCAAGAAAAAAAGTGAAGTTGAATCAGCCAACCTGAAGAAGAAAAAGCAGAGCATAAAATTCTTATCTGTTGTTCTGGTATATTTCTTGTTTTGTTTTGTCATAACCTGCTTTTTTACAAACTGGTGATCCATTCAAGTCATGAAATGCTGTTAAACTGGTAAGTAATAGTGCAGAGAGGGGACCTGCAGTGAGTTTGTGTTCTTATTCTAGGTAGTTGATTAAGAAATTTAGTGTTTTCATTCACTGCCTGCCTCATCCTGCTTATACTTGGGGTTGTCAAAGTTATGAGTTCCCAACAAACAGGCTCATCTGTCCTGACCGAGATCTTAATCTGCCTGTAAAAGAAATTATGTTAGAGCTTTTATCAAAGCATATGTTTTCCCTACTTCTGTAGATCTTGTCTATCCCATTTAAGGGTAACCTTTGCCTTGCAACAGATTCTGCCATACCCTAAAGGTTTCATCTTGTCAAACTTGCTGCAGTTTTCCATCAGCAGTTTCTCAGACAATCACTTTCATCGCTCATCTTTGACATGTTATAGTTAGTTCCTCAAACTGAAAAACTAAGTTAACTAGGTCATATTTTCATTAGAAGTGTGCAATCTTTTTAACCAAATCCTGTGTTTGCCAGCACTTATGCCAATACAAAATCACTAAGGCAAACTTTGAATTGATAAGGAACATGTGTCTGAAGGCTGGAACAGGCAATTACATGGTGGCTGCCATTGGATGTGGCCAACTTGCTTCTCTGTATTCTACTCACATCATACGATATCTATAATTAACTCTTAAACTGCATTGGCCCAAAGTATCTTTGTTCTTTCTTTTATCTACCTTTCTGAAAAGTCCCTTGATACACTTTCACTAGTACCGAGATACCCTACAGCGTTGTTAACGGTCGGGGGACCGAGGTAATAATAACTCCTCGAATTA
>NW_010404056.1:48234-66308 GCF_000710305.1 Buceros rhinoceros silvestris | reverse complement strand
CTACTACTACGGTAAGAATATAAAGAAAAAAGGGAGAAATAAATCCCAAGAAAAGACAAGTGATATACAATGCCATTGCTCACCATGTACTGTGTGATGCCTGAGAAGCAATCTGCACCCCCAGCCAACGCCACCCCCCGCCCCCCATTTATATGTTTTATATGATGTTCTATGGTATGAAATATCCCTTTGGGCTGTTTGATCAGCTGTCCTTGCTGCAGGCCCTCGCAGCTTCGTGCTGGACACTAGCAAAACAGGAAATTGAAAAGTCCTTGATTTCCTAGCAACAACTAAAATCATCTGTATATTGTCAACATTCTTCTCATGCTGAACACAAAACATGGCACTATTCTAGCCACTAAGAAGGAAAATTAACTCTATCGCAGCCAAAACCTGGACAGCCTATGATAAACTCTCTCACTAGAGTGGAGGAAAGCCCAGGTAGACGTTACCCCTTACCTTTTTTAAAGCAGACTATTAGTCATTGTTTTAGGGATCGTCTTCTATAAATTGTTTCAAGATAATGTAACAAGTCAGGGCTAAGGTCTAACAATGCATTTTAGGTGTTCAAAACAATGGTGGAGCTCAGGTTTCAGAAAGCATGCCGCAATTCCAAGAAAGGCTGAGAAATCCAGATATCATTTTGGTGCTTACAAAAGTCTGTTCGAGTACTGGTATGGAGATGCCTAAAAGAAGTCTACTGAATGTGCAGATGTTTCCATTATTAAGCAAAATTATGCTTACTGTTAATGCTCTTTCTTTATTCGGTTGCCTTATGTAACTGAGTAGCAGTGTACAGTTCCATAAGTGCCCTAGGGCTTCTGGTTGAAAACCACCAATTTAACACATGCACATATACACAAACCCTCCAATTTCATGTAATTTGGATTCCTGCAAGAATTTGGAAATATTTCTTCTTAATAATAATATATCAGCAATAATAATAAACCTCAACTGCTTTTTCCTTTTGAAAACTGTGATTTAAATTGGATGCCAAGCTTCAGAATCACAACAGTTTAAAATAAATGAAAACAAAGCCTGAGAACTCCCGCGGACCAAGCAGAGGACTCTACTGAGATCAACCCAACAGAGAAAATAGTATTGAAGCAGAATAAAAATATTAATAATAAGAAAACCTTTTGTCTTGAATGAAGATGTTGTTGTTATACTTAAGCGGGGTTTGAATGCACTCTATGCCTGAATGAGTGAGTACTTTGAGGTTCGATGGATTTTACTCCATCCCTTTCTTTCTCTTTCTCTTTTCTGAAGGCAAAATGGGGCGGTACAAATGAAGTTGTTCCCTCAGAGTTTGTATTGTGCAATATAAGCCAGCAAGTCCTAGGCAAAAGGACAAATTATACCTTTTTTCTCACAGATAATAGGTATGCTGTTAACAAACCATCATTCATTCTATGATAAAGCCTTGGGTTCTTGAGATCTTGTTTGCATAATGGTAGAATGCTTTGTGAAGGGACAGGATAATTACATTTAACATTTAAAGGAAGGCACACAAAGGAGTGGTTATTATATAATTTCTCACAGATATCATTAGGGCTTCTCTCTAATGAAGACTGGCTGAATTGGAATAATAATAGAAACAAACAATACAATATTTCCTTGCATGAGAAGTCAGAGCTTCCCATTTTACCCTGCTCTGTTCTTTTGGACAAGAAGGTGTCACTGATATACTTAATGGAAATACAATATACTTAAATTGTCTTGAATTTCTCCTGTGGCTCCTTCTTTCTTTTTGTGAAACAAGAAGAAAGATGCTCAACACAAAACTTTCAATGGACAAACTACAATTCAGTGCATGATTAAACTGGTTTTTTTGTTCTTCCAGTCTTGGCTGTCTAACCCTTGGTATCTTAAAAAGCCTTAAATTAAGCACCCGGCATATATTAACATGTTCAGGATCACTATGCGTTCTTACGGGCAGAAGTCTCTACATTAAAACCCTGAATCATAGCCAATATGAACTGATATAACTCCAAAGACTTCAAGAGAATTGTGGCTCCTGGGAAGAATGAAATGAGAATTCACTGTCATGCAATGTGTATTGGAAGAATTCTTCTTATCCCACTTATCCCAACTGAGGATCCAGTGCAAAATTCCATCTTTCAAAAATACTTTTTTTTGTGTATCATGGTAGTGAGCAAAGACTTCTGATATTGAAATGCAGTTACATTAAGCTCTGAGAATTGAGAAAAAGTTATGCAGAGGTTTTTTTTTAAATCAGTTTCAGAATTCAGACAGGGAACTGCTTTAACTGATCATCTCGTGTTTGGCTGCCATGCATTAAGACTTATTTTCAGTTCATCTTTGACTAGACCATCAATTACTACGTTGTTGGTGAATATTGATCCTAAGTCCTTTAAGTGAATGGGTTTTTAGACTGGACTTTAAAAAATATGCAAAGTTGCAAAGGTAATTATAGAAACGATGAGAACGTAATTGTACTTTGTTCTCTGGATCTTTCTAATACCTAAAAACAATGTAACCTCTTATTTACTAAAACTGGGCATGTAAAACCAATGTTAATTTGCAAGGATCAAGCTAAATTCTAGCTTGGAGGTGTAGTCCTTCCCAGCGAAGATACTTATATGTATCAAATCCATAATATGGTTAAAACCATAGACTTTTGAGGTACCCACTTCCCACACAAGACTACAACAACAAATAAAAACACATTTCACAGCACCAATGTCGATGTCATTCTACTCCTAGTCATAAATGTACTTTCTGCCTACAGAACATTCACACGGAGAATTTATAGAACTCTGACATAATTGTTTTACTCTAGGACTGTTAATTGTTTTCTGGGCCTTCTCCATGTATTTAATAAAGAGTGTTTAAAGTCAAAATTATTCTCATAAAAGCTGTTTGCCATCCCTGAACCTAAAAAAATCCATGTGAAATGTGGATGAAGTATCTCTGAAAATTAATGCTTATAACAGTAGTTCCTCATTTTACATCTCCAGGCTTTCTGATTTTGGCCTCAATAAAATAAATTTTCTCATCCCAGCTTTCTGTCTACTTACCATAATTCTGTGGGCTTTATCACCATATATACAATCATGTTTTTCATCTCTTACTGAAGGAATTTGTATTGCTAAGATAAAAGATGGAGAAGAGTCTTTCGTGTTTTTCAGGCATCCATGAAGTTTGTGTCTCTTTATATCTCTATAAGCGCAAAAGGTTAATTCTCCTGTCTTAGACTTTTTTTTTTTTCTTGGTAAATTCAACAGTGCCATCTTAGGAGAGGACAGTAGCTACTATGGGAGGTCATACTCAGACAGTGTGATCTGTTTGCTGATTGCTTTGGGACAAATTTCTGGAGAACTTTGAAAATTAGGACCAAACTCGTGAACCTGATTTAGCATTTAATAATAATCCAGTGCAGAAAACACAAAAATTTGATATGTTGTTTCACCTGTATTTTTCTGTAAAAGAGATTTTTCCACATTTTTGTTTTCTAGAATTTTTTCACAGTAAGCAAAGAGCATTCATGGAACGGTGCACCACCACCTTCCTTCCTTCAAGAAATCATTTTTTGACTGTACAAAAGGCATATCTGAGCTATGACTCAGATAACTCCAGCTACCCTGAGCTAGGACCACGAAGCCAGTGCACTCCGTGCAATACTATGGACACGTGCAGAAGCTTGCTTAGAGCAGTATAGCTGCGCTGATCTGGGGTTTGTACCACACTGAAACTCCTGACTGCTTCCCGAACAGGCTCCATGAGTAGGAGCTGTTGATCCTTGCCCCCATTTTGCTGCATGGAACAGATCTGCTCTGCATTACTTTATCTATACTTCAGTAATTATGCAACTCAAATATGTGCAACATACTATTTATGTCCTAAAACCTAATGAGAGAGCTGTCAACACTGTCTAATTCTTCTGATCTTTCAAACGATCAAAAATTCATCAGACCAAGGAAAAGTACAGCCGAGCCCTCCATTCATATATGATGTCTCTGTGTCACATACTTATTTTTGAACGTCTATTTTTGTCCTGCTAAAGGAACTATTTTAAAGGATTGTTTGTTTTAATGTCCTGTATGAGCCATAAATTTGAATACTTTATTCTTTCATTTCATCCTTTAGAATCCTCCAATTTATTCTATATTTGTAACTGAATGAAAATTATGTGGCTGCTTTTTACATTCATCGGGATTATTTAATAGGAATGTGTATTCACTGTGAATCAGAGAACTGTTATCCTTTCTTGTTCCTCCTAATGACCAATAAATTATGTTCTTTTTTGAAAATTGCTATTTGTTAAAAAACCTAGCAACTTTATGTATTTAGGAAGTGGGTTGAGTTGTATGACATATAATGATCAGCAAGCCTTACATGTTGCAGAATACGTCAGAGTGTGTGTTTGCATTGCTTTTTGGTGATAAAGCCCACAGAATTATGGTGAGGAGACAGAAAGCTGAGATGAGAAAATTTATTTTATTGAGGCCAAAATCAGAAAGCCTGGAAATGTAAAATGGGGAATGCTTTACCTCCAAAAGCAATGCATAGAGATACACAATCTACTCCATGCAGTAAAGGTGAAAGGGAAGGCACATTAAATGAGATGAGATGTTTATCCTTGCAAAACAAACATAATTATCATTGATCTTACAGGATATAACTTGAAGTTAGACTTTCATTTTGTGTTCAAATGTGTAGAAACAAATCTTTCTGATTCTTTAAGCAGATTCATGCTTTGGTTCCTTGCACCACACTCAGTATCATAAACACGTGTTATTTTTAAGGTGCTTCATGTGGCCTCCTGTCTGGAGAATATACGCTCCATGGATGTTGTCTTTACACTGGTTCAAAGCAGACATCAAACCCTACCAAATCAAAAGGGGCAAATGATTAGGCAAGAGCTAAATCGGTAAGAAATGAAACCCAACAGCTGAGAGAATTGAAAGTGTTTAACTTGGAATACGTGAGAACAATTAGATTCTTTCCCAGAGTCTTTAAAGTATTCGTCATATTGTACGAAAAAAATCATTGGGGCTTTTGTTAATGTAGAATCAAAAGTTTTTTGAATTTGAGTAGAAAGGAAAAGATCTATGATTAGAATTGGGGCATGGAAAAGTGGAGTTGATAAATACAGACACATATATACCTGTACAAACAAGAACAGGGAAAGATGCAGCATGATAATGATCTTATTACAGCGATTGACTTGGGCTATAGGATTAAAGCGAACACAGCACACAGGCATAGACAAGGGCTGAGCGGTGGATAGAGATACTTCTGACAATCTAGTCCAGCAACTTGACAATTATAATTTCTTGAAATGTGTTTTCTGAAGTTCCGCCTCTTGCAATTTTGCATACAAAACCACAAAACCACGACTTTTGGGATGTACCGGACCCTAATGGAAGTCAATATATTCTACACATGTAGTTATAATAATACATACTCAATCTGAGAGATGACTCAAATGTACAAGCCACACACTGCTTAAGTACTTTCATGAATCAGAGCTTTAATATTTCCAATAAATCAGTAAGTCTGAACCCCTGATTAATTTTTACTGTGCCTTGTTCAGCAGTCCCTATTATGGAGTGTCTACACTAATGAAACAGAGAC
Organism: Buceros rhinoceros silvestris; assembly: GCF_000710305.1. NCBI lineage: Eukaryota > Metazoa > Chordata > Aves > Bucerotiformes > Bucerotidae > Buceros > Buceros rhinoceros. Next base: position 60,707 of record NW_010404056.1, on the reverse strand, counting down.
ATTCTGTGCCCAAGTGCCACCACAATGAGGTGGGGAAGTATTACTCCCTGCGCTTTTGTGGGAGGCCTCTGATCACAAAACTGAGAACTGAATTATTCCTGTTAATTACTGTGAAACAGAACATGAACTTGGCTATCCTGGAGTCAGAGATTTGCTACCCGGTGAGCATCACCCAGGCCATCTTCTTCTCCCAGCTCCAGTGTGTATGGCAGACTCATAGCAACGTCCTTGTCTTGACTGCTTGTTGTTGTTGTTACTGTTATTGTTGTTATTATTATTATCATCATTATTATTATTATTTTAGAGAAGTACATTCCAGACCCTCCTTCCCCAAATCCCATTTTCCAGAACTTAACTGTGCTGACAGACAGATATATTTTCTACTTTCTGATTTAAAATTTTTTTTAAAATTGAGCCAGTTTGTTCTTCCCTTTGCTCAGTAGCCATATTGGAATGAGTTACACACAGACACTGCTCTTTGTCTTTCTTTTTCTGGACTTAAAAGAGATCTGTAAAATATCACTCCTTTGAGTTTCATTTTTAATACACTTATTCTTCTTTTTGACTTTTTAGTTTTTCCAAATGATCCCCAAAACTGCATTTCCAAGCTAGACTAGGCAAAGCCTCATCTAAGTTTAATTAAAAAGGTATCTTCTCTGCCTTATAAATTGTGCTCTCTGTAAGATGTCCCAGAATGAGTCTTGGGAGTTTTCATAACTGTTTCATGCTGGTTATTCATATCTGGTTTGCAGTTCTTCATTGTAATTCACTGTACTTTTTCTGCAATGCTACCCATGAGGCCCAAGTGTACCCTGTTTTATAATTACGCGTTTTGTTTGTCCTTCTTACAGAGTTTACCCTTGCCTTTATCTAATTTTCTGTCCTTGATTTTAGACTATTTCACCAACTGACTGAGTTTATTTTAGAATCTGATCCTCTTTCTGAAAAGTTTTTAGTCAGCTCTTCTTTGGAGTCGTCTGTGTATTTTGTAAGAATATCATCCTTTTCATCAATCTGATTCATTAATGGAAATAATGGCACAAACTTGGGCACAGAAAAGACTATGATTAATTTTATTTGCCTTCCTTTTTGACAGAAACTCTTACAGTTAGATCTAAGCAGAATTTTTCAATTAAGTATGTGCCCATTTTGTGGCAATTTTTCCAAAATATATTTCTCTACCCAAACTATGTTTCCTAATTCTGTGAATGAGCATCAGAAGCCTCACTAAAGTTAAGACAGTAGTGCATCCATGCTTATGTTTGTACTAGTAACCGTGGTAAAATGATTATTTTATTTACTTGGAGAAGTTGCTTCTCAAAGAAATTGTTTGCTCTTTTAATTACTCCTTACTCTTTTCTAGATGCTTATATATTATTATTATTTAAAGATTTAATTCTATTTCCTATTTAAGAAGTTATTCTGAATCATCATAATTCTCAGACTTTGTCCCACCCTACACTGATTTATTTTATATATAAAACCCCCACCCTTTTCCAGTCTCCTGGGCTCTCCTTCTCCTCCTCCAACACCTGCAATAAAATGCTAAGTTAAGTTTGTTTTACCTAGCCCTCTCAATGATTTTGTTCAGGCCCTGAATACTAGAACACCCTTACCATAAATTCTGCAATACACTGAAATTATTTATTCTTTTCTCCTGCTCTGACCCACAGACCTGTGCACTGTTAATATAACTGCATTAAAGGTGTTTGCATCTGAATGTCTTACGGAAAAATCAAATCGGAGTTCACTGAGAACATAAGCTTGCATCACTCACTACTTACTTTCCTGTTCTATTAAGTAATGAATCTGTTTTAATTTTTTCTTCCTTTCACTTTGGAAGTATCTGCAAAGCCTTTTAGAGACCTCACTGCTTGTGAATCTTCTATTATTATCAAAGCTCTAATTGTCTTTTGCATCCTAAAACAAGGTTCAGTGATTTCCTAGCTCCCTCCTGCTTCCAGAGGTCTTCTGCTTAATTATTAATTAGCTTTTCTTATTTCATCAGTAAGAATAGCCCCAGCACAGGGAAATGTTTTGTTTGAGGCACAATTTGAAGAAGTATATTGAATTTCATGTAAAATGTATGAATTGCACAAGCAAAATAAAGATCTTCCTAATACAATTTTTGGGAGTGAGAGAAAACTAAAGGATATAGCATTTGGTTTACTGCTCTTTGCAAGATGATCTGGCTCAGCAGTAAGGCAAGACACATCACAAGTCACTTTTAAAATATTTTAAAGTATGTTGTCTTATTCTGGATAATTTTGTTCTGTAATTTTGTATTTCTTTTCCATATTTACAAGAATAAATATCAACAAACCATGAAGCTGCAATGTTGATTGTGACATAAATTATCCTCATATGACTTGCCTGACATATATCTGCTCCTTTTGCTTGAGTTTGACAATCTAAGCTTACCAAATATGAACAATTTTAATATACTCAATGACTGAGGGGAAAAAAGTCCCTTTATCTTCAGACTTTATCTTCACTTTTCAACTTTCTTTCATGGCATGGCGTGTGAACAATAGTATAGTGTTATAACTTTGGAAACTGCAGTGCCAAAAGGAGGTATGCTCCTCATTAGCGTACTTAAGTGAAATTAGTGAAAAGGGCAAACCCTAGGCATGGAAGCTGTTTCCTTTCCTGAGTGTTGAATCAATCCTTGTTTATGTCTCAATCTGTGCTCATAATAAAATCAAGTTCTGGAAATGCAAGAGGGTATTTTTCCTAACAAACATCTTGTTAGATAAAGATGACACCACTGTGTCCATGACTTAAGCTTAAATAACATGCTTTCAAGAAACCTAGTATGATGTAAACTTGCATTCAGGTTTCCTTCTTAACAACACCATTGTCTTTCCTTTCAAATGCACCGTACTTAACATTTCAGGACAGCGATTTTTCCTTTGTACTTACATGTTTCTTAGAATTTTTCAATATTAATCAATGAATCTTTCCTTGGAAATATTTGAGACAGTTTAGATTAATTCTAATTTTGGCCTAGACATCTTATGAAGTTTTCTCTCCTATTCCTCTGTGCTTGCATGTTTTCTCTCTTGGCTCTCCAGACTAGAAATGGCAGTTGTCATGACAACATAACACATTTACTGCTCTTTTATTCTATGATTTTTGCTTTCTTTCTTGATGTCAGCAGCTGATAGACTTTTTTTAGAAGCACAGGCATATAAAGTTATCCACTTGCAATTTTTTGCAAAAAGTAAGCAGGTAACTAAGCTATAATTTGGTACCTTCCAAAATTAAATTTTCACACAGACATCTAAACTGAACAGTTTTGTATAGTACAGAAAGAAACAGAGGCAATTCCATGTAGATGAAAGTTTACAGTTAGAGTACATTGTTCAATGCACAGATAGATACGTGAAGATGCAAATGCTGTAAGCTAATACTTGTTCTGCAAATCCAGTTTGCACCTGGAAATGCACATTTTGCATGTATAGTTGAACAATTTGGTGAAAAATGTCTTGTAAGTAATATTCTTGGAAACCTTCTGTGAAAGAATTACTGCAGCTGAATTGCCAAAAGCTTCTTTCATTTTTAAACTTTGTTTAGATTAAATCTTCCTTTTCTACATGACTCTTTATTCTCCATCTCTCCACCTTTTATAGTCATGTTTGTTTTACTAATATTTCTCAAGAAAGTGAGTCTATATGCTTCATTGCTACATTTTTCCTTCATTGATTAAATTGTTAATTTCAGCTAAAAGTTCTAAATTGCATCTGTATCACAATATTTCTAGGACTAGTAACTGTTGAGGTTTTTTTTTTTCCTCATGGCTGCAAAGTTTCAGTAGCTATAAGTAAAAAAAAATGGGCAAAATTAAAAGAATGTGACCTGGAAAATTGTCTAGCTCTTCTCAAATGTAGTAAATATTGCTCAGGCTAGGAAAACAAAAATAAGGAAAATGCAGAAGAAAACAATGGTAATACTAAAAAAAATCCAGACCATAACATCAAAATGAACAAAAAAAGGCTGTGGGAAAACACAGTAGAAGAATAGATACATAATTCTCAGACAACCTCCAATCTCACATTTCCAAACTTTTTGAAGCCCTATATTTAATATTCTATCTATTATATATGTACATTAAAGAAGATTTTTGCAAGGACATACATTTGGTAAAATATTAATGAAAAAATTCCCAGAAGATACACATACATATATAAAAATACATATAATGTAGTTGTACACAAATAGTGGAGAATATTTGTAGAAAGTAAAGATTAAAATTGTAATGAGCCTCCACAGACTTGCAATATTTTGGGGATGCAAAATTACCTGAGTAATTGAAAAATGGAATAAGGGATAGTCATAATCAACTGATTGTTAATCCAGTACAGAAGAGGAATAGTACAGATACAATGCTAAGGTTATTACTTTAAGTTAACTTACTCTCCAGAGAAAGTTTCAATTTATTTAGGGTTGATTCACAAAGAAAAAAGAAGTGGCAAAAATCTCATGTGAGTTATTGATTAAGAAGTATTGACTGAGTGCCTCACAGAGTGGATATTTCCTTTCCTTGCAAACTGTGCTTCACTTACGTCCTGTTAATGTCTTGATTACTGAAATCACGCTTATTTGATTCGATTGTTATGCTGAAGAAAAGAAGTGGCTATCTATCTTCCAGCGCAGCCTGGAGAGCAGGCACACACAAAGCCTCTGTAATTTTTCACACCCTTGCATGGAAGTATCAAAAATACAAAGCTGTCATCGTACTACATTTCCCAAAGGTTACTCTTCCTCTTTGGAGGCAGGTATACTAAAGCAGTACAGCACTGAGCTGCGTGAGGATGAGTGATGGATCCTGACACGGTGACTTTTTTGTTTTCTTCTAATGAATGTGCATTTTATCTCTTCCCACTCCCAGGCTGAGGGCCCCAGGGCAATTCAGAGCTCAGGTGTAGGATGATCTACATGTTAATGTGGCACAAACAGGCAGTAGTCACAAATAGTTATTTATTCTGCTGTAACTGAAATGGCATAAATATGCTTGTCTTTCACTTCTGAAGGTTCACTGGTTGCTGTTCAGGGAATAAAGAAACAACAACAAAACCACCAGGACCAAACAAAGCAGGAAGTTTTCTTGTCGGCAAGTGTTAACATGTCTCTGTCAGCCCCATGGAGTGAGTATTCAGTGGAAGACAACAATATTTATTTGTTTCTTTGCTCTTAACCAAAACTCCATGTATGATGGCTACCAAGGAAAAATATCACATAACGAAAACTAAATCACCAATTATTTCTCACCTTTTCAAAGCCAAGAAAGTGACGAAGCATAGCCCAACCATCATTCACTCTCCTTGGCCACAACACACATCTATATTTAACATTCAGAAGGGAGAATTTCAGGAGAATGGCCTTCTTGCCCACGTGTGTGAGCACAGCTCAATCACCCATGCTCAGAGCACGGTGCATGAAGAAGCAACACATGGCAAACTGGGCGGTTGCACAGCTGGTGCACCCACCGTGGCTGAGAAACAGAAAATAACACAAGCGGTTGCTTGCCGGTTAGGTAATATAGGGAACGTTAGAGTGGGCTTGTGCTCAGCCACCTGCCTCGTACCCAGGCCAGCAGGCAGTGCAAGGGAGAATCGAGTAGTTGATGTGGCTGGGGGCCTGGAGCAGGGCATGCTGTGAGCTCCGGGGCACTGCCTGAAACTCCAATGAGATCATAAAGGTCAGCATACTAATGGGGACATGCCACAGGACATGGTCTCCTGCATCAACCGTAACTAGGGGCAGCGGGTGGGGATCCCATGATGATGGGAGCTGACTGGGAGTTTGTGACCTTCGGCTGGAGGTGCAGTCATGGAAGGAGAGTGGAAATGGCATCAGGAGTGAAGGGACAAGCTTTGGTGGGGAAGACAACTGATCTGATCTGTGGGTAAATGCCAGAGACACCCAACCACTGGCCAGACCTGCTGTTGCCCCAGCTTTGGGCAACAAAATTCTGCCCAAGATCCAGAATACCATGGAGAAGTTGCTGAGGGCTTGTCCAGCCCATGAACCCTCATCATCAATGATACTGGTAAAAGAACTCTTTTACACATCGTAAATGACTACGGTTCTTCAGGGTAGAGGGAAGGGCAAGAAGGCCAGGGTTGCTCTCCAGGAGATTTTGGGAGTGTGTTAAGGACAATTTGTGTTGCAGACAACGGATGAGGACAAGGAAGTCTTTGCTGGACCTGGTGGTCTCAAATAAGAAAAAACTGATCTAAGATTTATGTTTTTTGAGGTACTCAGGTTCTAAATATTTTGGAAAATAAATGCGTCTCATTCTTTTGAAGGCAACATTGTCTTAGAGGCATCATGGTGCTTAAGTAATACAGTACACAGAGAATACGCACTTAGGCATAATACACTCTAAATGCTATGGAAATGAAAGTGATTAATGCAATCTAGTCCTCTAGGCCCAGCTATAGTCAGGGCATACAGAAGTGCACTTACAGAGTGCAACACATCCCCTCTCAAGTGTCTAAAATAGTTAAATGAATCACTCATTGGAACTATAGATCTTGCCTAGTTGCCTTGACTCCTACTACACAGACCTAGTTTTTAAATGGCTAAAGTTGGGTGAAGTGACTATAGTGACTATCTTGAGTCTGAATGTTCATCTGGCTCCTTTCTATGTCTTTTGATAACTCTGTACCCAGTAATTCTTAGACTCCATAGTAAGACCAGATTCTTCTCTAAATGACACAGCTTTGATATAATAACAGAGTGACATCTGAGGGCAAGCTATTGTAGCATGGTAGCTAACTGCATACATTAGACATACTAACATGCACACATTGGTGTTGGGTCTGATCTCTACTGACGTCACAACAAATGTATTTACCGCTCTTGATTGCAGCAGTCTCACTGGCACAAAACCGGAGCGATGAGATTAAGAATCAGATCTCTAGTATTGTAATGCTAAATACCATGGAAAAGTAGTAATCTATTTCAAATCCTCATCACAGTAAAGCATATTTAAAAAAAATATATTCACAACCCCATTTTTAGTTGCAAATTCTGATTTCAACTCAGTGCACAAACCCACAAATGTCTTGGTAAAGAATACAACTGACGATAACCCAGACACATCTGAAGGTGTGAGTACTTTGCTGCTGACTAGATGTGACTCATGGCTCTACAAATAATACATTTCTAAGTTCAGTAGCTAGACCAAAGAGATGCACCCTAATTTTAGGATTTGGGCCAAAATATCCCCTAACACGAGCAACAGTTTTAGGTGGATGCTTATAAAGACGCAGAGGAGAATTACAAACACCTGGGAACAGATTGGCTGAAAGCAGTTGCTGCTACCCACATGAGAAGGAGTGCTGCTCCCCTTCCTGATGTCCCCTACTGTATTTCCTGTATCTCCCCTGTTGCAGTCAGCAAAGTAGAGGACCTGCTGAAAAGAACATCTTCCATTCCTTCTCTAAAAGCCATTCAGCCCCCAAGGTTCCAGTCATAAAAATACTGCTTGAGCATGTAACTAAAGAGTCTGTCATTATGCATATACACGGAGGAGCCAAATTACGTTGCATGGATTGCTTTCCATGGACCCTGAGACAACTGTGATCCTAACGATTACAGTGGGTAAATAGTGGATTTCAGCCTGGATCCTGCTGTTAGGCTAATTAGCCTTCCAACCAAGGTGTTGAGAGGATGTTTTTAAAAAAATTAAATAACAAGGAACATGGACGTCTGTCTGCAGTGGGTACATGTATTTTTCACTTTCACGAACACCTTCACTCTTCTCTTTTTGGTCCTGTTTCTGTAATAGTGCTGGCATGGTGTTTTCAGATTCACGTTCTTAATACTTGTTTAGTTTCTGGGTGCTAGGGATATATGAGGCCCTGGCTTGATTTTTTTGTCTTGTTTGTTTGGGTGGGTTTGTTTTGATTTGGTTTATTTTTAGGTAGGGCTGATAGTAATTGGTTTCTAAATTAAAGGAATAAAGGGAACTCTTAGCAAATCTGGTTTTGTGTTTTTTGTCTCGATGCTGTATTGAAAAGAGACGGCAATTATTCCACAGAGTTGAAGGTTGGTTACACTGGGATTTGTTGAATGTGGATTGGCATCCTCACACATGATTTAAATACTGTTTTGTGTCGTCTGTGTTACAGAGTCAAGAGAACAGAAATGGGACTGGAGCAGAGCTATAGCGGTATATTTTTTTTGCTGATTATTGGCATCATTTTACTGGACGTATTTATTCTCTTCACTTTTCAACACTTTTCAAAAGAAAACATTCTCTTTTCCTTCTCTTTTCTCCAATTTTTCCTCTTCTTATAATACTTTCCTCTTCTTATAATACTTAAACATGACTGTCTTTCTTTGAAGGAGGGGGGTTTTTTTAAGTTCATAGAGATTAAAATCTCGTTAGCTAAATTTGAATGTAAAATAGCTGTACCTAGCAAAACTATAAAAATATTTATAAAATAACATGAAAAAAATCTCCACAGATGAAAAATTATCACTCTTTCTCACAAACTAACCCATTCTTTTTTTGCTTTGTTTGACACCTTCTTTTTCAGTCAATAAACTGATATCTGAGGAAAAAAAACCAACAAAACCAAAACACAACAAAACTCCCCTCATTCAATTCTAAAGCGGACACTGTGTAAACTAAACAAAAGCATCTGATCTAAACCACTCCTCCAGAGTGTGTATGTATTTCGAGAGCCAGGTAAAACAGGGACCTCAAAAGTCCTTAGTTATTCCTTTCAAGCCACAATCATTATATACATGCCAATAAGCTTGTTTGTATTTCTTACCTGAGAAGCCACTCTAGCTGTAAAGCTCAGGAGTAAGGCACACTGACATCCTTCACCTAAGAAACTGAAGGATCAACACAGTTAGAATTGTTAATATTCAGTAGAGCTTATACTGAAAGATGAGTAAAAATTACTAAAATTACCATTACTGGGAAGTAGAATCTTTGTTTTTTTCATGGAATATTTTCATGTAACATTTTCTGATATTTAATTAGCTGTGTTAATGATATCTAAATCCTGGGGTATTTCTCTCTCTGCCAGCTTATTAAGGCACTCTAATTTTTGCTTCTGAGAGTGACACAACTGCTCAGTGTGTGGGGTTATTTTCATCAAGCCCTCTTCTCAGATTTGAAGCCTGTGAGGTTAAAGGAAGATTCTAATGACACCCTCCAGGGCAGCCTCCTTTGAGGGCTGGGACCAAGAGCTTTGATTTCAGGTCACTCCCTGTGTGGCTGCCTTTAAAGTTCATCTGAATTAACATTCAGTAATATTTTTGGCAGCTTTGACTGCCAGGAAAAATGATTAGAGCGAAATAATAGTGCAAATAAACTTTGCATAGTCCCATTAAATCATTAAATGCCACATTGTTCTGTAACAGGAGTGACATTTCATTATTTAAGCATCAAATGCATCTCTGTGCTCACTGCCAGTTTCATGATGTTAATACTGGGGAAAGAATACAATAAAACTGGAAGAAGAAATGGAGGGGTCCTAGGGCTTATACGATGCCTGCAGATACCTGAAATGACTGAAAAATACAGAGGTAAAGAGCTGTGCTGGTCTTTTTAGAGCCTGTTCAAACATTTGGTCCAGATTGTCAATGATATTCAATTTTTCTTTTGTCCTTTTTCTGATGAAACCAAAAGGAAAAGATTAGCTCGCTGTCATCTGGATAATATCCTCCAACTTCTGGTTATGTTTTTTGGGTTCTTTCTCCACGTTTTTCTCCTTGTAACCTATACAAAGGTAGAAGAAACCCCATATAAGTGTACTCCACCATGCACTTGAGTGTATAAGGCATGAAACCAAACAAACAATAAAAGAAACCCACTTTGTTTTGCTTTTAAACAGAGCTTTTTGAAGTCCAAAGACTTACTCTGAGAAGGTGGCAAATTCTTAAGAGATATGAGGACATTCCTATATTCTTTCAATGAATCATTAAAATGTTTAAAGAGAAACAGAAAAAAAGAAGAATGATCTAAAGTTTTGCAAACAATAAAAGAAACAGATCCTAGGTTCATCAGAACATCTACTATAGGGTGAGCACAGATCTATGGGTCACAAGGAGCCTTTCTGCTGACATTTCATAGGGCCATTCAGGGATTTCATCTGGCGTTTCAGCTGTGGGAAAAATGTTCCCTAAACTACCAGTGAACACATTTCCCTTATGAAGCAATCTTAGACCCTGCCAAGGTGGGAAGGCAGTGAGCTGGACAGACAGTTCTCTGTTGAAGATCTCATTTGAAAACTTCAGCCTGAAGGTCTCCAGGTAACAATCTATAAATCTCCTCAGCCTGCTTGACCGTTAGCTATTCTGCAACATCGCCCATCCTGTCTGACAAAAGAACGAGTTTGCAAACATAATCAGAAGTTACACATCTGTTCTCAAAAGACCCTTTTTCAAAATAAAAAATCCAAGGGTGTCAATAAAGTATAATAACCAAAGCATTTTTCCTCTTCAGATCATGCAAGGTTTTTAAAGCAAGCAAACAAGACCAGGTCTTCTGAGTTCATTATCCCTTTTAGTTCTTAATGTAATTCCATATCACGTGTCAAGGTACTTCCTCCTCTTATTCCCATCATGTCAATGTCTTAGGTGATGTACTGAGTCAAAAAGCTAATAGAGCAACCAGCTGTTAAGACCACTCAAAACAATCTATTTTAGCCATCTGAAAAGAATGGCAAAATTATTATTATTTCTGAGGAATAATTCCCATAAATTAAAGCTTTTTTTCTGTAATTAGAAGATTGATCCTGCCATAGTCTACACAGTACCACATGCTTTGGACTCAGGATTTTACTTAGGTGTGTTGACCTTGTACTTTCATGGTGCTGTGCTTCTATTACTTCTCCTCCACACTCTCTAGTGTGACATGACTGCTACAGCAATGCAGTCACTGACCACCCCACATCCTCATAACAAGGAAACTCTCACAATCCTCCTTGCTAAAGCAGAAATTCTGCATAGAGTATAGCTCTGCTTGTATGTCCCATTGAAGTGTCAGCCGCAAATAGGGTCCTTAAATCCCACTGAATTTGTCTAATTCCCAAGGCTCAGTGATTTCAGTACATGGCATGAGCGTGAAGTCTAATTTACACCTTATGTCTGTGGTAAACCGCTATGCTCTTAAATTAGGCAGAGGTTTAGGCATCAGTAACAGCCTGTGCTCAGTGCCTTGGTATTTCCAATGCAGTGCTGCAAAGAAACATGTACGGAAAATTACCTCAGTGATTAAAACTCAGCCAGTCGGAAGCCTTCGGGTCTGCAATATCATTCAAACTGACAGAATAAAAATGTTTGACCTGATCTGTCACATTACAGCACTCAGCATCTATTTATGACAGTCTGACTTCATCCCACCAGACAGCTTTTCTCGCTTGAAGAGCCGTTAGGAAGTCCTGCATTGTCTCTGTAGGTATTTAGCCTGTGGTGCTGGAAGCGCGGTTCTGAACCACAGCCACGTCTCTTCATCTGAGAGCAAATTAAAAAAGAAAAGTAATATGAGGTTCACAGAACATGGAACATGGAAGCACCTCACGTGCTTATGTTGCTTACCAAGCAAAAGCCTGTTTTTCAATGTAACTGAGATCCGGAAGACCAATCCCTATTGCCTTTCTTTAGAAAATGGAACTTGGGGTTTTCAAACTGTTGACTGTAGCAATAATAAGTCCCAAATCCTGCCTTGTTGGGTCACCCAAACTGACACTTGCAATAAATATTTAGAGTGGAGAGTCATATTCACTTAGATCTGGATGGCGGTCTGAGGCAACCTTATCTTTTCCATCTTCAGGTGTTTGCCTTGCCAAAAGTACACACTACACCCATGGGGCACCAAGGACAACAGTGTCAGTCTGGTCCAGCATGTTTTTCAAGGAACAAATAACTTCATAACTCTCTTCTCTCTTAGGAAATTACTCAACCAAACTCCCATCCCCTCCTGCTTCCTTGTAACCTACCTGTCTCTTTTACTCAAAACTGATTTTTTAGCTCTGTTGAGCCTTAACACATGGAGAAGCTGGGCTATGAGCTCCATCAGTTTCAAGAATGCTGTATTAAAGTGTCCTCTCCCTAGACTGCTAAGCATTCTCAAACAGAGCAAATATCGAATATGCTGAAGGAGAAATTCTCCTGCTACTCCAGATGGACAGGGAAAAACTGCTGTTTTCGTGGTCTTTGGAAGCATAGCAAGATCTTTGGCATTTGTCACAACAATGCAAATGGCACCACTATCAAAGTTCATTGATTTAATCATATTTGGTGATACATGTCTGACACACTGAGAACAGACATGTTCGTGTCAAGAAACACAGCAAAGTGCCTCTGACGGATGAGAAGCTTGGAAATGACCTGTCTGCAGGTCATTGATTGGTTACTAGTAGATTGTAGTAGCTGCCACTAAACTGGGTACTTGGCTATGCGGGCTACTTCATAGCAGCTGTGAATGCAGTTGCTGCAGGCCC
>NW_010404056.1:40444-48158 GCF_000710305.1 Buceros rhinoceros silvestris | reverse complement strand
CTCTTCCTCATTCCTAAGCAGAGGAGAGGTCTGCTGAAGTATACTGAAGTATAAACCTTTTAAGTTACTTTCTTTTTTCTTCTTTTTTTTTTCAGATCTGATTCATGCTTGGGGAAAAAAAAGAAACACCCACCTATAAGCATAAGCTCCTCTACAGACAGAAGTTATTTTGTGATTGACGCTTTTCACAGTTGTCATGTTAGGACCAGAAACCATGGGCACAACAGCAGAAAATGTGGCCTACAGCTCAAATTTCAGTGAAAGTTGTCTTTTCTCTCAACTCTGAATTCTTTTAATAAAGAAATCCTAAACATGAACCACCAAAAATAGTGTGTATGAGCTCATGGTACAACTGGAAGAATATCCTCACTGTAGGAAGAGAAAATGAATTAACTTTTAAAAATTCCAATTCAGACATAATTATGACATCTGCTAAATTATCCATAATAGACAGTAAAACCAGAAATCATTTCAATAAGGATCACAAACTGTAGTTCACATCCTTTGCAGTTTCCAAATAGTTAAATAAACTGTTCTTTTAGCTATGAATAAACACAGCCTCCTTCTGTATCTGTACACCTCTGCTAATAAGGTGTTAGTCCTCTTAATCTACAAGAGGTCAGGTATTGAACAGACACTCAGCACATTCAAAACTTTCCTCAGTTGAGAGCACTTGGGAACGATTGTTTATTGTGAGCTCCAAGCAGATTAATGCTTGCCTGGTTTTGGTTTTCCAATCTAGGAAAAAGAAAGAGAGAGAAAGAAAAAAGAAAAGAAAAAGAAAAAGAAAAAGAAAAAGAAAAAGAAAAAGAAAAAGAAAAAGAAAAAGAAAAAGAAAAAGAGAAAAGAAAAAGAGAAAAGAAAAAGAGAAAAGAAAAAGAAAAAAAAGAAAAAGCGAATGTGTTGCATAAACTGTGTAGCTGAAAGGAAAGAGAGGTAGCTGGCAGTCCCTGTTGGTTAATCTCATTGCTCCAAATCAGTCAGCAATACATTTATGTGCGAGTTTTCAAAGACTTCTTTTCATGAAAAGGGTATCCTCTCCTCTCTACTTTTAATCCCAGAGGAAAGATCTGAATTATGCCCATTCAGTGAATTCAGGATACGATAAATAGTCAGAAAGCTGTAGACGTTTTATGCTGATCTTTTTCTTTCTAAGGACAAAGTTTTAAATGGTCTCTAGATATGAAACGACTGGGGAAGGTCACAGTGTTTATATTAAGGAGAAGTGGACAGACTAATTGACTACAGAGACTAAAACGTGAAGCGTTTAAGAAATGGATTGCAGAAATCATATTCCTGACAATAGCAGCTTTGGGTTTTATACTTGCCAGCCTAGCAAATTTTCCCTTCTCCCTGGAGGAGATTTAAGCAGAAATGAATAGACAATAAGTCTCTATCTAGCAATAGAGAAGTAAGCCAGCACCTGAAACAAAGGTGAAAAGTAAGCCCACTTGGATCCTTACTTGGTATTGCTAGGGCATAGATTTGGCTTCTTCAGCACTTTAGTATCACTTCTTCTCAAACACAAACTTCTGCAAGTCATAATGTCCGGATACTAGCTCAAATACATTTAAATGCCTGAAGGGGAAGTCAAAGACTAAGAAGGACTGTTGAGTGCCATTAACTTGTTTCAATCAGCCATACAATTTGGATGTCAGTCTTTTAGTTCCAACACAATCCTATTTTAAAGTTATCTTTATTTCTGTAGTATTAGTGATCACTGGTGGTACAGTTGTATGAGTGCAACCATTTTACAGCTTCCTAGAAGTTAAATTCCTACCCAGAGGACAGTTCAGTACACTGAAATTCATATAAATTCAACTGCATATACCAAACCAGAGCACACATAGCCTCTGAGGAATGATTCACAAAACAGTTAAGCTAAAATGAGTACTTAGGTAAAGAGGGGATATGAAGAATGGAATTTAAAAGTAAGTGAAAGCAGCAAAGAAGTGGGTGTAAAATCAAACTGACGCAGAGCTGTAGGTGACACTGGAATTTTCCTGAGCTTGGAAAGCAAGAATGGAGAACTTAAATGTAATGCAGTAACTCACCAGTCTCAATGAGGCACTTTAAAGCAAACCTTTTGCAATGCAGAGAAAAGTAACGATGTCCCTTCTGCCATGGGCTTTGAAGGCTTGAATTCAAAAACATTGCAAAAACATTCCCATAGAGATGTTGCTCCGGTTAGTCCAAAGTAGAAACAAAAAGGCTGGCAGTCTTGTTAATTGCCAATTGTCTTGTCTTGTCAATTCAGGTTTTTTTCAGGTCACCTGATTTTCCTTTTTTTTTCTTGTCTTTCTTTTTTCTTTTTTCTTTTTCCGTTTTCTTTTTTCTTTTTTCTTTTTTTTTAAATTATCTTCTTTTTTTAACAGATAGTCTTGGTTTCATAATGTGGCATATCGAAAGAAGATATTCAGAGCTGTAGCTCCCAATGAAGCGGTCCACTGCATTTCATACTAGGCTTGAGCCAAAACTAAGAACAGCATGTGAAGCACTATGCCCATCTTTTGTAATCGTGCCACATTTGTTGAGAAAACTCCTGCTTTGTGAATCTGGTTGTAACTTGTGTTACGAGAGGTTCAGATCTGAGGCCCATCTTTGCATGATTTTCAGGGTGTGAAATAAGTGTCTCTGCTTTACTGTTCAAGAAGCCACAAAGAGTCGAAATGGAGCAGCTCTTTTTCTTTTGCAGTGTCACCAACAGGCAGTCTATCTAATATTCACAGTTCTAAACCAAGCGAAGCTATTGCCAAGTGCTTTTCTTGCTAAAATACCCTTAATATTATTGAACCATCTTTAAAAGCCAAGCACATAATTAAACCTTTTGCATTGCTGCACTATGTGTGTTCAGCCCTTCAATCTTCCTTTAAGACGTGATACACATCCTAGGAGCTACATGAAAGATTCAAAGGCTGTGGTCCATTTACAGCACAGATTTCTTATCATTTAATCTCCCATCACTGAGACAACTGTCCTCCTGGAAATAAAGAAAATATGTTGTCATTAAATCACAGTTTTATAGGCATGTTGTTAAATAATTGAACAGCCTGGCTGTCACAGAGGAATGATCATATGAAACTCTGTGTAGCATTTTGTATCCAAACATTGAAGGAAGAAGTGAGTGGGAATAATTTTACTTGTTTTCATGATTAAAATTCTTGAGAGTCCATCATATAGCAGAACTGATGAGCAGCAAATAACAATGCTTCAAGTGACAAAAGAAATTGTATTTAAAAACTCAAAGGCAACCACAAATCTGCAGTGCTGATAATGCACTTTTACGTACACTTTGCCCACAGCCCATGAATGCCACAGTTTAGTGCATGATTTATAAAAGGCTGCCAATAATACAATATGATGCCTGTGTGTTTCAATACAATTTCTTTCAAAGCTATGCAAAGACTAAACTGATAGTCACAAATGTGTTTTAAGCAGGGTTGGCTAGGACACAAAATCAGGAAGATTTGGAAATATTTTGGAAAAACTCAAACTAGCAATTCTACAATGACATCAGTCCACCAAGATCTGAGCAACCAGATTTTCCTCAGATCTATCACTTATGCATACACAAACCTGCATTTTCCACAAGTATGAAAATTAAGTTTTCTAGAGACGGCTTCAACTGGTAGGTGGTACCAATACTTATTTTCTCTTCATTAATTCCTTATATTTTCATAACCACGCTGGTGTCTTCCCTTGGGTTTCTGCTTATTATTTCGCCCTGCTTTCTTCCTCAGCTTTGCCTGTCAGTTCACTTACCTTTATCTTATGCAAACAAAAGATAGAGGCTTCAGTCTGAGAAAAAATATTACATAGATTAGATAGAATATGAAGTTTAGCTGTCCTTTCATTTCTTCTGATTGTAAAAGTTATTCATCCACGTGCAAAAGAGACGAAAAAGCCTTGACTGCCATTCTCGTCCTGTCCTAGAGAGAGGGCCCAACTGAGGTCAAATGAATTACACTAATGAGGAAGAGAAATGTCAAGCACAGGGATGAGAAAATGAATTTCAAATAAATAGAATTCAAATAAATACGCCGTTTCTGTTCTCTAGGCCAGATTAACTTGGTCTTTTAACACAACAATAAACCGACATACAGTAGGAACCGGTTATACTCATGGGGTTACACCAGCCTTTTTCCTCATGAAAGCATGAAATGTAGAGCTTATCTCTTTCCTGCCAATACTCTGGTCACTACTGTTGAAGGAATGGTGATTGAATGATGATTACAAGATGATTACAATCATTCTAAAACATATAACTCTAGCTAGACCTGTTACCTATAGCTTAAAACCGGAAAAGGAGAATTGTGGGGAGAAAGCAAGCATCTTTTGGTGAGTAGCCAAGACAGATAGGCTAATGCAACAAGTTTATTCAAGAAGTAACCTCCTACACAGAGAAACTATACTGAGCTGCCTAGAACAGGAAACTTGCTTTGTTTGGTTTTACTTATGCATTCTTGTGTTCTGAATAAAATGCCGTCTAAGGCCAGAGACTAAAATAAATTCAAAGAGGCATTTGTTCTTCTGTGGGCTAGTAACACAGTGCCCAAATTTATAGTATTAAAGACAAAAATAAATTTAAAAAAATGTTGGTCAATCCCGTAGTGGAGAATTGCTTTGTTTTATAAAATCTAAATGTTTTAAAAGTGGAAGTGATAGCAGTGGAGAGTCCAGAGAGGTTAAGATTAGAGGTCTGAATAGAGACACTTTTATGAAGATCTCAGAAGAGCAAACGATTGAGTCTGACTTCTGGGAATAGCATGGGGGAAGGAATAGATATAAAAAGCCTGTTTGTTCTTTGCACCCTGAGAAGTCAAACAACTCCCACCTCATTTGTACACCAAATGCATTATAACTTTCCCACAAAGTTTTTGACAGCTTTGGAAGACACATACAGATTAGAAAGGTAATGTCACTGCTTCAGCAATTGTACAGCATATATATCCACTTCTACAGGAGCTGGTCCTGCTAAGAGTCATATTTTCTGATTTAAATTGGAGTTGAGCCATTTTGAAGTCAAAGAAGGCATTGTCTGCTCTGTAATAAGTGCTTTCTGTGTCATCCTGATTTATGTCATCTTCCACATGCAACATTAATTTCAGCCCAACTTGTCATTTTTTTCCTCACTGTTTTAATTAATTTTATTATCTTTATCTTAGATATTTGTTTCAGCAGTGGGGGGTTTGCCCACAATTCTTTGAAGTGTCACTTTTGCTTATAAAACATTACATTTGGGGGATTATTTTTTCCCTGTGGCTTCAAATTTGGGGAGAAGGAGGTGTCTCCTCTCACTGATTTAGAAGCACAGTGCATCAGTAGTAGCTCAGGGGCTTGGTTTGCCTTTGGGCACTCGTTCTCGTCACCAGCTATAAACGCATTGCTGCATTGCTCATAGGCTTGTTTATTTTTAGAAGATATTGACAGATTGAAAGCTCTTCAGGGGGAAATATACATCCAGCAAGCAATGTTAAATATGAGTTCCTCCTTTCTCAAACTTTGCAGCTTTGCCATGCTTTTGACACCTCCACAGCTTGCTCAGGTATGCAGAGAGATATGACTCTACCAGACCTTGGAAAAAAAATGAGGAGAAAAATGTATTAGTAATAATATGGGTATCTTTAGTTTCTGCTGAAATTTCTCCCGACCTGCCTGTGTGCCATGAGTAATTTCACACTGGCCAGTGAACATGACTGTGAGACATCTCAGCTAGGCTTTCTGGGTTATAGCGCAGCTTTAAAAAAAATAAAGAACAAGCACACACCAAAACTCGGGTTTGCAAAAACAAGACTTTTTGAGCTGATGGCAAAGGATATGACTTTCACAAACTTTCTCCCCCACCAGGTTCTTTTGGTCTTTATATTGCAAAATTCTGTTTTAAAGAAAAATGGAGTATACAGTCTTTAAAAAGAAAACCTATTAAAAATATTACATGATTTTGTATAGAAGGGACAAAAAACAAGAGGCTTAAAAGGGTTTGGTTTCTGGTGTTTACTTTAACTTAATCATAGAGTTGATCAAAAAGAAAATTACATCACTGACAAATATTTTTTGTGATTTCTCAAATTATTTTGAGGCAAAGAAAACGTTGTTCGTCTTTTTTTAAACTGAATTTATGAGATGATATTTTGAAGAAAATATAGAAAAAAATTCCGTCAGTTGGCTGAGTTCTAGTCACTCATATCTGTGTTAAGTTACAGCATTAGGATCACTGCCAAAAGTGTATCCTTCTACTTACAACAGTACATTCTCAGATTAGGCAGCCTTTTTCAGCTGGCTGAATTAAAACCAAAATCACTGAAGTATTTCTGAAATCTCCAAAGATCAGGACTGTTCTCACTTCTATTTCTGATCAGATAGTTTATGTCTGTTTAAGACTCTTGTAAGATCGTGTGGTAATGCTGACACTGGATGCATCTGCCACCTCTCCCTTCATAATCTTTGGCAGTCATGTAAATAAGGTGCTTACAAAACCAAAAAAAAAAAAGTAGCAAAAATAAATCCACAAATAGATGATAATAGCAAAAGATAACCCATTTATTTTGGGGGGCGGCAGGTGGGGGGTGGTTAGGGAGGAGAAGAAGTTGCAGGAGTTTCATTATTTGTAATAATATGGATGCAGTACCAATCAGGTTTGGTAGAAAGGAACACACCATTCTGGTGCTGAAGTGCAATGGAGAAGTGGTCCTGTAAGCACTGATTTGGTAACTAGCATGGGAGTTATATGCTTTCCTTCCACTGGATATACGTTCAAGCCCAGCATGGCAAAATCACTGCCATGATCACTGTTCTCTTCTTTCCAGTCTTTCAGCTCAGCTGTATTCTTTTGTTCACAAGCAGGACAAGATGCTCAGGCAGCAACTGGAACTGTAAGTACTGCAGACTTGGCCACATGCTCTGCTCCTTTCTGGGAATATTCCTTCTGCTGGCAGCAACACCTCCGTCTCTTATTCTACACAGCGAAAAAAAAAATTTGCTTATACAGAGGCATAAACTATCAAGTCATACACTACCTTTCCCATTCAGTGTTTGCCTGCTGATAGATATATTCCCATTTTACAGCAAATTTCCTCCTATCAGAGATTATTCAGTGTTATGTATGTACTTTGAGAAATCAGGAGGAACAGAAATAGAGACCTGTAGAGAGAATTGAATATTTTTTTTAAAAAATCGAGTCTTACTGATATTTAAATATTGGTTTTAAAAGTTCATAGGATTTGACTCATTAAACAAAAAAACTACAACCAATGACATTACTCAGCCAAGTGGTCCGCAAATAATATAGACCATTTCATGAAACTTGAAATGCTCCATTGAAATACAAATTTTTGTAGGAAATGACCACGTGTTTGGATATTTTCTGTATTTTGCTACTACTCTTTGACATATAAAAGAGCTAGGTGTTAAAAAAAATGTTTAATGAAAATTGGTTGTTTTTTCTTTTTTTTATGATAGCAAGGGAAATTGAGATTCTTCTCACAAAACATCTTGTCAAGTTTTTGACGAGCTCTATATGTTGTTTTAAATATGTTTCCCTGGTGTGAATAGCACTTGGACAATTTATGTCAGCTGAATATACTCCCAGTGCCTTGTAATCTGGGGATCTCATGATTGGAAGGATTTCTTAACAGACTTAGAGCTTTGGTAAGTGATTTTGAATGAGCATTTTGTAACTATTCCTCATAATTTTAGGGGCAGGCAAAACCTTTCG
>NW_010404056.1:8611-40364 GCF_000710305.1 Buceros rhinoceros silvestris | reverse complement strand
CCTACCCTTTCTTATCTTGGTCACACTTGCTTTTGCTCCTTCCTCCAAATGAAATTATTTATCTGGGAAATTGAATACTGTATCTCTTCATAGGCAGAGTCTTCTATGTGAGGTGAAATTAAGTTCAGGACAGCTAACTTCCAACTGAGATTTTTTTGCTGCATTATGGTTTTCCCCCATTTTTTCTTTAGAAAATTGTTAGGCAGAGACAGCATACATCACTCTGCCAGAATCACTGTGAATGAGAAGAAACAGACTATTAACAGTTGGCATTCACTTTCGTACAATGATGAAGTGTAACAAGTTTCTCACTAATATTATCATCTGAGAAGCCAGTTTTTATGAAGCAGAGGGAGTATAAGCTCATTCATGTAGATAATATTCAAATAAATATGTTGAACTTTAATGTCTCTATTGTTTCATCACCATGTCATTATACTGTTGACAGATGATAATGCTTTGAATACAGCAGAGTTACTACAGATGGCAACAGGCACTTTGATTTTTAGGTGCTTTGAGACCTTCTTGCTCGAGTGTTGGATTATGAGTTTCATTTTATGCATCTTGTTTTTACTTGGAAGAAAATTGAATTATTAACAACATGAGAAAGGAGGGTCATTAAAGAAGATGAAATGATTGATGAACATATTTCTCCTAAGTAAGCTGTACTTATAATTACAAAACAGCTAGTTCAAAAAGACCAGTGACTTCTCTCTTTCATTTAACTTTATTGTGATATTTTTATAGTCCTAGCTCTGGGATAATCTGTTAGGTCATTTAACTCTTTTGAAGAGATGACAACACAATTTTTATGTTCGATGTGTACCTGACCAGTCTGTCCAGATCTTCTCTTGCTTTTCCTTTTCAGCTACATGTTAGTATATTTTGAGCACACAAAGATGCTTGATTTACCTATGAAAAATACATGCCAGTTTTCAAAATATGCTTTAACTGTCACATAGTTTCATCTGCCTCGTAATGTCAAGCAAAAAGATAGAAAGAGACAGAGAGTAGCAAAGACATCATCTAGGCTTTTAAGACCAAATAGGTTTCCAGTGGAAGGTGTTACTTCTATTTAACACATAAGTCCTGATTTTCAGAAGTCCTCATTATGCTGGGCTACCAGAGAAGCCCCAGGAGCTTTGGAAGTTCAGATCTCCCTGAGAAGCACAGCATCATTGACTTAAATTGAGTCCCCAAAGAGTCACATGCCTCAAATTATTGAACTCTTCAGAGTGGCACTTTCTAAATTTTAATCATTGACATTACAATTAAACAAGAAATTTGCTATGTAACAAGCAGAAAGCAGGGACATGATGGTGGTTAGCATAAAAGGTTGTAGATAATCATTCATGCAAATATTATGTTTCTGGGAAGAACTTCAGTATACCACAGAGACCCTTCCTTTGTCCTGAAAAGGGATCAGGTCTATCTAGGCCATGGCTTACGTAGACTAATTCCTGTTGCAAATTCACCTGATTTCTTCCAGTCCCATACCCAGCATACAACTGATGTCTCTCCTCTTTCTAACAGCCTCGTGTACATCAGAAGACTACTAGTAAAATATTTGATGTATTAGAAGATGCATTTTGTCTAAAGTTGCTAAAATTGTCTTATAATCTTGCAGCTGGAAAAAAAAAACCCAAACAAAAAACTGATCTAGATATTACCATTACTTGTCCATACAGTCCTGCTTCATAGCCAAATAGGTCACCACCATAGAAAAGAAAGAATGCTTGTAAGAACTGATAGTACATTTATATGCATGTACATTTATATACACTATATTTTTATACACACACACTTTTTACGTGGAACTTGCAAAAAGAGAGTGATGTAGAAAGAATGTTCAATAGAACTGACACAATCTGTTAGATAAACTATCACCAGTGAATACTTTGTGTTGGGAAATTCAGACTTAAACATGATTCTGTTAAAAACAAACAAGCAAACAAAAAACAGCTGGGAAAGCTCATATTCACAAATGACTTGAAGAAAGGTAGAGTGCACAGCACAGTTAACAGCATCCCATTTGCTGTTTTACAACGAGGGCATTAAAAAATTCATGCTCTATATACGCTACTGGGCCTGTTCTGGGAATATATTTTTAAGCTTCAGAAACTCACCAGTGAAAAATAATTTCCTCTTGTAGACAAATGATGAACTCTTCTGAATGGGTTTCCTGGCATCAAATTGCAGAGCGGGTGCAATTTTAAGCAAGATGAGGTATGTGACTTAAATTGAATGCAAGTCTACCCAGGGCTTCCCATGCAATAGAAGAAAAACTCAGAAATCTGCCAGCCATACAGTCTAAGCATCTGTTTCCACCTCTTTCTTGGTAGAGGAGGTTTTTTAGGCACAATATTATTGGCTTATTATTGTTGTATCAGTTGAAATGATAATTAGAACAGAGGAAGATGTGTGAAGAAACTTGCCATAAGCTAATGAATAATTAAGCTCCTAGCACATAATATTTCCCTGATGATATTCACAGAGGAAAATACTGATAAAAATAACACAGTTTTATGGATCAGAAAATACACTGATTGCTCCCAGAAGAGGTCAGTGCACCTAGAGAAAAGGAAAGAGCAGCTCTTATCTGAGAAGGGAGAGCAAGTATAGTGAAAGACATGGGAGCTAATCCTGATGTGGACCACAGTCCCCACAAGCAGCAAGTCTGTCCTGTACAGAGAATACAATTCTTCATATATTTAGCAGCAAAATAAACCTTTCTTCATAACAACTTTGGATTTTTTTTAAATCCAAATATTTTAAGTTTTTATTTTTCCCTAACAAACATTTTCACTGTGAAAGCATCATAATTTTTAAATTGATTAAAATCTTGCTATCTCTCTAAAGGAAATGAGATACTGAATTTTAGTTTAAAATTTTTTGTTGCTGTTGTTTAAAAAAAAAGGCAGAGTATTTTCATTTTCGCTTGACTTGAGCTATTTTTATAGATGATGAGGGGTTATTTTAGCCAGTGAATTGAACATTCTGTTATTTTATTATTTTGTTTATTTAAGTTTGAGTCAACAAGTCGAAAGTAACTTTTTCAAGGTTACAGGATAAAAGTCCTCCCTTCTACAGCTCTGATAATCTGAAGATACGAGAAAGATCTCTTGTAGTCCTCTTGGAAGCAATGGTGAAGGAAAGACTGAAAAGTCCAAAATAAAAAGAATGAAACTGGACTATCCTGTTTCCGCTCAGTAGACAGAGAAAAGAAGTGAAACCCTGGAAAAAACAGAAACATGATGATGTTGCAGAAATTTCAAACTGATTTTGCATCTGAGCATCTATGTGGGCTGACTGACACTTTCAAGGATGATGAAGCCTGAAGGAATCTGGGAATTCAAAAGCATATTGTTTCTAGCCACAACATTTCACCACATCCCAACAAACCTGTACCACCAACCAGTTATTACCTAAATTATTCAGATATTAAGTGCCCAGGTGATTGGGTTACATCACCTACAATAATATCTATATTGTGATAATTTCATTTAAAATATATTTTAAAAGACTGGCCACTCTTGACAAGACGAGCCAATATTGTTTTACCAATTATTTTGAGGTGATATTGCTCTCTGACTTGGATGGTAAAGGTATGACTCCAAATATTATCATATCTAATAAGTTAACTATAAGATTTTGACACAGATATGTTCTTTCTCCACACATATCTAGCTATGCCATTGCATACCCTGAGAACACAGACTGTAGCTGCCTGAGAACTTGACCGAAAAGGTATAAACGTGAACTGAATAGGAATGGGTTTGGGAGGGTTTTTTCCTTTTACAGAATGTATGGTTGTCCTCTACAGGTTACAATAATCTAATTTTAATAAACAGACATCAAGAACCAGCTGCTTTTTTGTCCTGTATAGCTGCTTACACCAGGACTAAACAAACCCGAAGTGGATGGGAGTAAACTACTGATGTTCAGATCCATTAATTTTTAAGCTTATTTTACTCTCACAGTGTGGATTTGTGTGCAAACAGAACAGGACATGCCTGATTATGTCCCAGTTCTGCAAACATACTGCTTTTCTGTGATTTCAACAGACTGTAATGTGGTTATCTGAAGTCAAATATATGTGTCACTTACTGCCCGCTTCTGCCTTAGGTAGCTAAGTGTAGCTGAAATTGTCTAACACCTACAATTTTCACCAATGGTAAATGTCCTTATGATTAGGAGAGCACTCTAGTACAAATGGGCTTATTTCAAATACCTTTCACGAATTTATTTGGTCACCCTTTTCATCGCTTTCACACTTTCCTTGCAAGCATTACTTTTGGGACTGGATAAAAGATAATTAGAAGGTGTTTATTCAAAGATATTAGTGAATAGAATTAGGGATGGTAATAAATAGAAGCAAAACTATTTTTTTCCCAGAAGATCTGTTATTTATAATAGTACTACTTTTCAGTTTTATAAAGTTTGTAAAGAGTACTTTAACTTGGTTAACAGGTTGGCCCACAGCAGCCTCTATAGAATACTTATTTGTTTTGCTTAAATGGCTTATAAACACCTGATTCCAACTTTAGAAACTAATTAATGAGCCAGAGATTTTACACGAAACAGGACATTTCTTTAAATCCCAAACAGTGCTGAATCTAAATGCCAACATTTTTTGTAATTACGAAAAACACGAAGGGGTGTCATAAGGTTAGAAAGCATATTGTGTCTTAAACTGAGACAAAATGACAGGCAGTGTATCATTCAGCCACTTACTTGCCTATTTAAAAACACCAGAAAAACTCGTAATTAGTTCTGTTTTCTGAAACTGAAGAGTTTAGGGATTAGGAAGGGAAAAAGATCTCACTTGGCTTTAATGGAAATGGCTATGTGAAGATAATCCGAGACCTACGCCATCACTCTCCCTTGAGTCTGGAGTGAGAGACAGCAATTGAAGTTAGGTGTCTTCTTTTCACTGGGCTGCTGGTATCCTGCACAGCAGGATTTGCCCCTGGGGACCCACCATGGCATTCATCCAAACCCAAACCTAAGTGCTCACATTAACCAATAACTGGGGCCAGTCTCCTGCTGTCACCCTGCTAACACTGCTCCTCCTCTAGCCGGCTGTCAAGGGCCACTCCTCCACTAGAGTCCCTGCTCCGGCTCTGCACTGCTCGGACCTGCTCTACCTTCATTTGGTTGCAAGCTCTTAACTACATGGGGCTTTTCCTTCTCAAGCAGTACTTCCCAGTTTGTCCTTCGGAGTTTCTTTTGACACACTGATGTGTTCCCCATGCTTACTTTTTTGTCATCAAATTGAGTGTTTCCTCCAAGAAAACGTACAAAAGACAAACTGGGATGCTCTTTCATAATCCACAGCTTTTGCCCCTCACAGCTTCAGATTTTCTATGCTGAACAAATTTTGATGCAGAATGTACACTGATTCACTGAAGTCTGAATTTCAACTCATCAGTGGTTTCACATAAAGTTCATTGATACTGAATCATCTGATGCTATTCATTTTGTGCTGTAATAAGAAAATTGCTTTTTAATATAGGAGAGAAGTAATTTTTATATAACACTTTAGCCCTCTTCCACTTGTTTCAGAGCCCTTTAGCTCCTACAGAAGTGTCTTCATTGATTTTGAAAACTAAGATAACTCAAGGATGCTGACTCCAACTTTGACAGCTTTTGAGGTTTCAGGAAATAGTTTCCAGATGAGGCAAAACCAAAGTGCTCACACAAAATGAAACTACATCAAAAAGCCTGTTTTCAGATTTGACAGGTAACTTTAAACTTTCCTGTTCTTTCTTTCTCCCAACAGAAATGACCAGAGATACCAGAGCCTCAGTCACTGCCTTTCTTAAACCTCATCAGAACTGATGAATCTCTAAAAGTTGCTTCAACTTTGGCAAACATAATACCATGCAATTACTAAAATATTCCAACTAACTCAGCTCGATACCTTCTGCAGTGCAGCATTTCAGAGTACGCATCATTCTCATGGGATTATTGTTAGCTCAGTAATTCTCCCTATGTGAGAGGCATTATGAAGCGATGTATGAGGAAACAGAAGAACATACAGAGAGGTGAAATGAAAGTCTCTCCCCGTGAAAAAGCTTTTGCACTACTAACATGCAAGTTTTAAGGAGGAGAGGAAAACTTTGTGTCCCTTCCATCAGTTCTCATTTAATGTAAATAAATATAAACAATGTAAACAATCTTAGGAATATTTAGCCCATGGCTTCCAAAGCTGTCTGACTCACCACCTCTCCTTTGACTTAGAAAGGACATTTTTTTAGTTGGGATGAAAAGAACCAGGTGCTCTGGGGTTTTTTGTTTGTTTGTTTGTTTTCTTTATAGTCTAGTTAAACCAAAAAGCTGAATTGTGGATGAAAATACTAGGTAGCTGAAAGGCAGATTTTGTTTATTACAGCTTGTGGCCATCATCCAGAGACGATTAAGAAGCTTAAGAATCAGCTTTCAGGAACAAAAGAGACTTGAGATTTTCCTGGTGATTCTTTTGCCTTCAAGAGAAAGGGAGGCTTAATGATTTTGGACAATTCTTTCTGTCATGGGGCAAATGAAAAAGAAGACTGCAAAGACTTTGCAGACTCCAGTGGGTAGACAAGGGAGAATCTATCCTGAGATATGATTTATATTGTAGGAGTCCTGTAAGCATGACACTAGATCTATTTGGAAATATACCTGATATATTACCTCATCAAAGCTTGTTGAGAGAAACCCAGCTCTGGCTCTGCCTCCAGACACCAAAGTGTTCAGATTTCACCAAGGGGAAAAAAAAAAATCAGAGATTACTTTTTGTAGAATATTTTTTATAATCTTAATAAAAATAAAAACACCCAGCTCAGCACAGGTTGTCTCTAACACAGACATAGCAATAAGAGAAGGAGAAGGCAGAGAATTGCCAGGAACACCGCGATCTATATACACGTACGGAGGGGAATAAAACCAATGTGTTTTCTTTCCTGTCAGTTTTATAGATGTGCGTTTCAAAAAAGAGCATTGTATGATGAAAAGTTTTGTCAGGAACTGACAAAAGAGTGCTCTAGAAACCCTTTCAGTGTGTTGATAAGGGCATTTCTGTGAAGCGTTCCTTCATGCTACAGAAAGTTCATTGCAACAGTTGGCACAATATTCCTAAGCTAACACTGGACAGTTTGAACACTAGCAGCAAGTAAGCATCTCCTCTGGTTACATTCACCTACCACTCCACAAGGATCACACACTTGCTTCTGAGCTACGTATAAGCTTAATGCATTTCTTGTTTCAGGATGTGATAAGTGGCTGTTAGGCTCAAAACACGATAGTAGTTTATAAGAAATGATATTTAGAAGAATTACATAATCAGCTGAAGTTGCCACTTCTGTTTCAGTACTTAATCTGCTTCTGGACAGGGTATGAAAGGAAGTGCCAATCAGTCCATATGGGAATTTTAAATATGAAAGTGCTATTTCAAGTTTTATTTTGAAGCTTCAACTCTGCTTTAGCTCTCTTAGGGACAAATTTCCATTATGTACATGAGCTCATAAATCCTCTGATGGTGAAGCAAATCTGAATGCAGGTTTATTTTTTTGTTTGGTTTTATTTATATAATCACCCACAAATCATGCCGTAAAATGAAAGTATATATCTTACTGTAATCATTTGAAATAAACATGATTACACGATTCTTTTGTTCATACACAGCAATCTACCTTATGCAACCTTGAGGGCATGCCACACTACAGGGCACAATGTAACTGCCCCACTTTGTGAACAATATGGGAGAACCTGTTTGTTGGTGGAATCATGCTATTATTGTTATAACAACATTGACATAATGGTAATAGGAAGCATAAAATTAACGCATGTATTTATCATCTTATGTACGTTGTTATATGTGGAGGAAATGAAATAAGGCCTAAGACAACCACATTTCTTGTACATTAGTTCCTCTTTGTACTGACAGTGACTGCACTTTTGCAAGGCTCTTCCTTAAGAGTGGAGCAAACAAGGACAGTCTCTTCATTGCCTTCTCAGTGGAACTTAACATCTAATCCTCACCTGAGAGCCACCACCAAGCGCATTGATACACGCACAGTTTGTGCTTGCTGTCTAGAGGAGGTCTGCAGACTTGATGAGTGTTTTGGTCATGGACTGAAGGCGCCTGTGTTCAGCATAACTCCCACCTCTGCCACCCCCACTAAAGAAATACTCAGACAATGCATCCAGGGAAGCATGTGGTATCCTGCCAGTGGTATCCCTTTTCAACCACAAATTTGGGGTGTCTTTCCAAATTATCGTAAGATTATGCCTTCAGGAAAAGCAGCTCCTGAGAATCAGTACAGGATGACATGTCCACAAGTCTGATCTTGGTGTTGTTCTATTAATCCACTTATATATCTATGGTATTTAAAGAAATAATTTTCTATATACCTTATACCAAAGGAATAAGGTCTGCTTGTCTTCCCCAGCAGTCTGCTCAGCCTCCACAAGTTGTGCTCAACCCTGACAAAGTTCACTCATGATGGAAGACTTCATCCTGCTCCTCTTTGAGACAGTTTTGTATTGTCAATATTTTAGGTCCTGGCTGGAGAGAGCAGATCCTTCTACAGGAACACACAAATTCATTTACACTTTGCTACAGGTTAGTGAATAGCTGAACTGCTGCTATTTTCTGCTGAACAACCAAAGTTTATTACAAGGTGCGTAAAGCTGAGATGAACTATTACAGCTAAGTTGTATTGGTTAAACTGGGTGAACTTAAAATTTACTGCTAAATTAACACTGATGCTTTTGAATATCTAAATCTCTATACCCAAACATCCATTTTTAAATGCCTGCGCTTTTCTTAATATTTTGCATATTGCCCTTCTTACTTTCAACCCTTGTTTTTCTGGCTTATTTGAATACATACCAACTTCAACTTGTGATATTTTGACTTAGCTCCTGCCTAAATGGTTTTGTTTTTTTTTCTCTCTGTTTGACAACATATGGGTATTTCCTCAGCAGTCACAATGGGCTCAGTATTCTGTGTGACTTCGTAATGACAGGATCATTAGTAAGAAAAATCAGGAGTTTAGATAAATGTTTTACGTGCTTGATATGGCTTTCTCACACTGATCTTTTTAAGTTGTCTCTGTGGTGATCACAGTAACAAATACAAGAAAAGCAAAACAAAGCCAAACACATATTTGTGCTTTAAGCTTTAACAGCACCTTAGCTGCTGTGTGATCTTTACTCCACCCAGGGATATAAAGTGCAGCTTGTACATAAAAAGCTGCCACCAGTTCCTGAGATGTATAATCTTTGCAAGGACACTCAGCAAGCAGTTCTACTTTTATACTCAAGTGTTTGGTCTATGTATGAATTATTAGGTGAATATGTTACTTACTGTCTCATGGCTTGTATCACAATGATATAATAGAGACTGCACTGTTTCCAGCCAGCACAGTATCATTCCTGGGGTAGGGTCCATTGGCTTTTCTAGACAGTAGCACTAATCATACCTCAATAACCTTGCCACTAGCTTGCAACTCGAATGGTTGATCCGTTAGCCCATCACAAGTTTCTGAACGTCCCTTTTCCAGCACCTGCCTCAATTCTGCACACAAGGCCTCTTCAACTGTGTATTGGAAGGAATCAGCTTAGATACAAATTAGAAGATGGAAGGCTCCTGACTGGCTTGATCAGGCCATAGAGATGCTTCTCAAAGCCCCATTGTCCCTCCCAGCAACTTCTCTCTGATTTACCTGACTGAAGATGACAGGTTTCTGAATACTGGATCTTTATCAGTGTCCCTCCAAACTCTGGTGGTATCTCTGGTTTCTTCTCATCCTCTCAGCATCTTCTGAGCTGTATCTCTTTCTGCAGCCCTGAAAATAGTATGTGACCAGGCACTCTCAGCCCAAGTACCATAACCTCAGAGGAATGGCATATCACACATTAAAGTTACAAATGTTTCTCTCAGTGTACAATTTCTGCAATGCAGTCTGTCATCTCAATGAAATCCAAAGGATCAGGAAGAAGCAGTAAATATGTTTAAGATGCCCTCTGATCACACTGACAGGTTCTCAATGACATCCCAAAATTTGGGTGTATCCTTCACCCTACTAGATTAGGACCTACTGCTCTAAGACATGAGGGTTTTACTGGTTCCACATTGTAGTCTATGGAACAGAAAATTGCTCAAAAATAATTAAATCTGTTAAATGGTGTTACTCACTAAATATATCTCACTCAGGGTCACAGTTGAAGTGAATCAACTGGATTGACAATGATGAAACATAATTTATTGCAAGCTAATCTCACAGAAATCCAGATTCTGTGCAACTGCAAGTAATGAAAAGCACAACCATACTCAAATTTGTGATAAAGAGCACTAGCTAGTAAGTGCTAGCAAAATTTGTAAATTAAAGACACTGATATATCTAAAGTCAAGATATAAACTCTTTATTAGAAAGCAGTGGTATTTGCTTTTCTCTGTAAATATCCTAAAATTATGCCACAAGAACTTTCCTTTGCCTTCAGATTAGCCTAAATACTAGGGATAAATAGTGGTCTCAATGAGTGTTTAATATTTTCATATGAAATCCACGTCTGATATTTAAACAGTAGTCTATTATTCACAAGCAGCAGCTCTGTAACCTCATGCAGTCAGCAAGAAGTTCCTTTTAATATCATAATACTTTATTTATGTAAATTAGATGCATTAGGGGAAGCCCAGGAAGGCTGCATTATTCATACCTACTGAAGTGTTACATCTGACCATTGAGAATGTTATACTGCACCAAGATTATAGTCTACAAAAAAATATTATCCTTAATACTTAGAGTGAAGTCCTTACTGTGCTAGTTTTGGCTGGGATAATTTTCTTCACAGTAGCTAGAGTGGGACTGTGTTTTGGATTTGTGTTGATAACACAGGGGTGTTTTAGTTATTGCTGAGCAGTGCTTACACAGAGTCAAGGCATTTTCTGCTTCTCACCCCACCCCGCCAGCGAATAGGTGGCAGGTGCTCAAGAATTTGGGAGGGGACACAGCTGGGATGGCTGACCCCAACTGACCAAAGGGATATTTCATACCGTATGATGTCATGTTCAGCATATATACTGGGGAAAGAAGAAGAAATTGGGAGACAGTCAGAGTGATGGTGTTTGTCTTCCCAAGTACCTGTCAGGTGTGACGGAGCCCTGCTGTCGTGGAGATGGCTGAACACCTGCCTGCCGATGGGAAGTAGTGAATGAGTTCCTTGTTTGGCTTTGCTCATGCGTGCAGCTTGTGCTTTACTTGCTAAACTGTCTTTGTCTCAACCCATGACTTTTCTCACTTTTAATCTTCCAGTTCTATTCACCAGCCCACTGCAGATGGAGAAAGTGAGCAGCTGTGTGGGGCTTAGTTGCTGGCTGAGGTTAAACCACGACATAATGCACAAAGTGAAAGGTTGGCTGGCAAGTGTCAAACCGGTTAGGATTACCCCCAGTTAAATCCTAAGCAGTTCTGGGCCTCCCACTTTCTCCTGCACTTTCACTTAACAGCTGCAGGCCTGATTTTAAAGTATTTCTCCAAGATGATTTTTTGATCAAAAAATATTTCACAGTTCAGCCATAAATCCTCCCATTCACCTATTGTGTGACTTCCCTATCTCCAAATCCAGAAAGTGAGTTTTAAGTGATAATCATGCACTCATTCTGGCCTCACACCTCGAATCGAAGCTGCTAATAATTCTTGCACAGCCATAGCAACAGCTCTGAGTTTCTCAGCAGGCGTAATAACATAGGGCCTCACTCTTTGTCTCTAACCAGCATTTGTATACGGGCTTACTACAGTAACTACAATTCCAGTACTGCATTTGATAGGACACACCTGCTTTGATGTGTTTGATTATTTTTTTTCTTTACATGTGGTGGGTTATTACAATCACAAACATTTGAATGACCTTTTCAACACACACTCTATAGTTCCTCTTTGAAGAATAAATTCTAATGATGTTCTTTTAAGAGGAGTCACTAAACCTTTGAAGAAGCCTTCCCCCTTTCACAGCACTGACTGATAACATCCCAATGTGACATTCTCCCCTTCCTATGAGATGACAGAGGTACGAGAAAAGGCAGTTGGGAAAATGCATACTAGAACAGGGAGATAAAAAAAAAAAAAAAAAAAGAAAAAGTAGGATTCTATCTCTTATTAGCCCATGTAGATACATTTTAGGTAGTATAGTGAAGAAGTTTTCTGGAACAGCTGCAACACATTCCCTGGAGCAGGAAATCTACTGTCATTACAATTCATCTTATAATGTACAATACTAGGAATAATGTAAGAGAGCAAGCTGAGTAAGTACCATGCAGCAATATTGGGAACCTTATATGCAATCTTGCCAATGAGATACATATCCTGTAAATAATATATTGATCTTGTTTAATAGAAGGCCACTGGAAAAAAAAAATCAAGCAACAGCTGTATGTGGATAAATTGCCTCCAAAATGAACCCGGTGGGAAGGGAAGGGGAAGGGGGGGGATCCATGGCAACTGCTTATTTCTGTGCTGCATCTCCTAGAATTAGAAAACCATTTTGCCAGTGCTCGAATCAAAAGCTAAGAAAAAATATTTATAAAGCATTTTCATCTCTGGAAAACAAGATGAAGTAAAAGTCTCTTTGTCTGTAAGAAATATTTGTCTCTATCCTCAAGGTGAGGAAGTTGATACTTGAGCTACAGAAGCACGCGACTGTGCCCAGACCTTAGAGAGGATGTGTTGAGAATCTAGACCCATCAGAATCACCATGTGTAGACAGCCACTGAGCTAAACATGTGAGTAGACAGCTTATTGCATAAAGATTGATTTTTTCTGAAAAGCCTTGGTTCTAAATAAACAATACTTGGCTTTAAGAAGGCTGTCTGGTCAGTTTATTAACCACATGTTACAGCTTCTGGAAAGAACAGAAGTGCAAAAGAGCACTTAGACATGATGAAACAATCTCAATTAGTGCTGGACGACTGCAGCCCAGGGCTCTCTATCAGAGCAGGAGAGACACAGTGTTTACGTCTGGGGAAAAACAACAGACCATGCACCAAGACCTTGGAAAGATCAACAGGTACCAGAGGTGCAGTTAGATTATTACTAGTAATAGCAATTGTTTGCATCCCAATGTTTTGCTTAAAAAAAAGATAGTGGCTTTTGTCTATAGTGATTATG
Source organism: Buceros rhinoceros silvestris (assembly GCF_000710305.1). Taxonomy (NCBI): domain Eukaryota; kingdom Metazoa; phylum Chordata; class Aves; order Bucerotiformes; family Bucerotidae; genus Buceros; species Buceros rhinoceros. Next base: position 27,210 of record NW_010404056.1, on the reverse strand, counting down.
TAATAGTCTCTTAATAGGTACTAAATGAGCCAATATTAACAAAAGAAGTGCAGAGTACTAATGAAATGCTTAGTACAAATAACAACAGCAAAATGAAGGGAAGTCCTGCACTATTATTCAGCCAGATGGAGAAAGGACAGCTGACGGTGCTGGGAAGGTTGAAGCATTTAGTGCTATTTAATGGAGTCTTCACTCAAAGTATTAGTGGCCTAACATCAGTAAGAAATGTACAAAAGTTTTAGATAGAAGAGGAAAAGGTCAGGATACAAAATATTGAGAGAAATCAGATGTTTATACATAACTGAAACTGATAAAGTTCACCTTGGAGTACATAGAGAGTTGGTTGAAGCAGCTACCTCTGAGAAGCTGAAGGAATGGTGGATTTCCAGAGAACTGAGAAAGTTCATAGACTCATAGAATACCAGGTTGGAAAGGACCTCAAGGATCATCTAGTCCAACCTTTCTTGGCATAGTCTAGACAAGATGGCCCAGCACCCTGCCCAGCTGAATCTTAGAAGTGTCCAATGTTGGGGAAGCCACCACTTCCATGGCGAGATTATTCCAATGGCAATTTCTTCCATTGTGAAAAATTTTCCACTTGTGATAATCAGAATCTCCCAAGGAGTAACTTTTACCCCTTACTCCTCATCTCTTCCATGTGAGTCCTTGTAAAAAGCGGAGTCTCCATCTTCTTTGTAGCCACCTTTTAAATACTGGAACATTGTGATGCCCTAAGCTGCCTTTTCTCAAGGCTGAACAAACCCAGTTCTCCCAGCCTTTCCTCATATGGCAGGCTTCCCAGTCCTTTGATCATCTTTGTCCATCTCCAGCCTGTCCTCATCTTTTTTGTGCAGTGGGGACCAAAACTGGACGCAAATGTACTGATCTTCAGAAGTGCAGGAAAAATGACACAGAAAATTTCAGGTAACTCCCTACCCAGGTAAATGTTGGAACAAATAAACCAGCTACCTAATTTTAAGCAGCTAGAAGGAAAACAATAGCCAACATGCAGGTATCAAGGGCAAATCCTCTCTACTCTTAGCTTTGTATGTAGGAGGAAAGGATGTAAATGATGAGTATCTTCAGCAGTAACTTTGGTGCTGTTTCACACAACTTTCTTCATAAGCACGTTAAAGAAACATGGTCTCGATGTTGTTAAGAAATGGTGCTCAGCTGGTCTGGAACCCGAGGGACAAGTCATCAGTGGTTGGCAGACTGATAAGTATATCAAACAACATTCTTTAGGGTCCTCTTCTGGGTTAGGTAATAAAGAGGAAATGTCCCTGTTAAAAATCTGTGAGCAGCATAAAGTGGAGAGAAGAAGTCAATATCTACTTTCAGAAGTTGTGATTAAAATGGAAATATATCTCCTGACAACAAGAAGCAAACGTAATGCTCTTCAATAGGGATAAGGGCAAAGTCCTTCAGTTTGGTGGGAATAATCAGCCACCTCAGCTGAGGACTGGAAACCACTGGCTGATAGAGTAAGGTGGCTTATTGTCTCTAGCAGATCATAAGCTGAGCATGATTTACTCAAGCTGCTAAGAAATAATGGAAGTCTGTGTGGAGAAGTGGAAACATGAATGTAGACACACAGAAACAATCAATCACATTGTTCTTCCTCAGCTCAGCTATTGAAATGTTCTTTCTATGCTTAGCTATAGAAATATGCCCAGTCTGGGACACTTCACATTTGGAGAGGTGGTGTTTGATCTGACCAGGAAGAAGCCAGAGAAGAGCAAACAGGAGAATTGAGAACCACTTGAAGACAGCTGAAAGAGGTGTGATTCTTTATTTTAAACATGGGATAGTTATATGGCAATATGCAAAAGGATGCCAGGTTGATGAAAGTACTGAGTATCCACTAATTACAGGACAAGTAGGAAAAAGTCAGGACGATTAAGCTACATTTTAAGGAACACTTTCTAATCATGAACCACTCACCTGTCTTAGGCAGCAATAGAGTCTGCAGCAGTGACGATTTTTAAGGTTATGTCAAGGGGAAAAAAGTATGTTAGGGGTGGGCTACTTAATCCTGCCCTGGAAAAAGGGGAAGTAACTCAAACTATCTTTCTATCTATCTCTATCTATCTTTGGCGAGCCCATGATTTGAAAACCATAGCAGTTTTGTCCTCACAAAGCCACCTTTTTCTTTCCAAGTCAGAGGCAAGTAAATTATGGGATCTACTTAAGCATTTCCTGCACACAGAAGTGTTGCCAGAGGGATCACTGAGAAATTGTGGCCTAGAGCAGAGACCTTGCTGATCTAGAAATGGGTTTTAGGAGAAACACGAGTAGAACAAAGAGAAAGGATTCAACACCAGTATTTCACACCCAAAGACTTAGAGCTTAGGCCCCAAATGTTCTGTGGGGACACACTGATCATGCATTCATCTGTATCTTTGCTTTTCTCTCTAACTCAAGAAGAGCACAAAAGAAATACATCATGCTCTACCAAACATCTTCTTGTATAGGCACGTTAAAGATACTGTGACAATAAGATAGTAGGTCAACCTGACCAGCCAACAGCTGTTGGCACCAAGGGCAGCTCTCAAGGAAAAGGAGCTGAAGGCAAGATGCACCCTACAGGAAGCAGAGTCCTGGCACCATGCAGAAACGGGCTATTAGCCTGGATGGGCTGAGAGCTGGAAAGATGTGACATAGACACATTTCCCCATGTGTCTCAAAGTGACATGCTTTGAATCCAGATCACTTTCAAAGGTAACATGGACAGTGATTCTTGTCCCCCGTGATTAACAATAAACAAAACTACAGGTTTTGAGTTGCTGCCTTAAATAAGTGATAGAAGTATAAGGAAGTGGTTAATGATGCTGTTAGAAAACCTAATCAACTGATGGATGACACATGGTTCTGGAAAAAGAAAAAATGGACAAAAATGTAAAAAAAATATTCAAAAAGTTTATTTTAATATATATCCAGAACGCAAATATTCTGGAGCTTTTATTATTTTTCTAAAGACTGAACATCTGAGGTAAACAGGAAAGAAATGGTTTGATTTGTTGGTTTGGTGAGGGTGTTTGTTGTTTTTGGTTTTGTTTTTTCATTTCGATGTGGGCTTTATATTTTTCTTCCTGGAAGTTTTTGGGATAGATGATGTCAATCCTACTTCAGCATCTTGTTACTCCACTAACAGAGCTAGACAAGGAATGCAGTGAAAAATCAGATTCAGCATGTAGAGATTTTCTCTTCAAGTGGTTCATGAATAGTAGCTAGCTGATTTCTTGGAAGTCATAAAAGGTTTGATGCACTGTAGCTAACCTCCTCACCGAAAGATGAATTCAGGAGCATATATGATGCCATTGATCTTAGAAAGTCATGAAAAACAGGATAAAAACAAAGAACTCCTGTATTCAGATGACTAGATCATATATTTGCACCGAATCATAAAAAGTAGCATGAAGGAAGTAAATACTGAAGATCAGCACTTATGCAGATACCACAGATCTACCTCTAGTGGGTCAAAGGATAAGACTTGGCTCAGATTTCAAAAACCTCTCTGTCATCAGAACATAAAATTTGGACTCTTCATTTTTAAGAGGCTGATGGCCCACCTGGTGGGGCGTGTAGTACTCAGCTGAGTCACAAAATGATGTAAAATAGTAAACTGGAAGCTCCAGGGCAGCCTGTGAGAATAGTTTTGGATTGATTGGACAACTGAATGTACAAAATTTGTCCACATCAGGGTAGGGGTATGCTGTTTTTTCTACAAAGATAGAGATACTTGGCAAAAGTAATCAACTAAGTTGAAGAATGAAGATTTTCATACAAGGAAGAAAAGTTAGTTTAACTTTTAAATTCACCCTGTTCTGCAGCTTTTACTCAGGCAGTTCAGGGAGATTTTTCAAAGTGTCTCAAGATTTGACATACTGAGCTTTTGAGAAGTTTGCCTCTGACTTTGGTAGCCAAAAAAAACATGTCAGTACTTCTGGTGGTGAGTCTGAGTGCTGAACTGTTAGTACTAGAGCTCTTGGAGAAGGTGCAAGTGGAAGTGTGATAGCAAAAAGGCTGAAATCTTGTAACTTTACTATAGATTTGGTTGCATGTTATTTTATCTTCTTCAATAGCTTCGTGCAATCAGCTATAACATTTGCACGCAGACCATCCCTGCCCAAAATAAATCCAGAATAAATAGAGATGAAGAAATTGTGCAGTTCCAGTACTCTGTCCAGCTCCTGCAGCCCCACTCACATGCTACCCTCCGGCTCAGCCTCTGTGTAAACATGTCCTGTTACTATGGTAACAGCTACATCAAGTGTTCCTTTCGTTAAGTGGTGTTTTTGAGCTATGGAACACATTCTGAGCTGGTACAAACGTGCAGCATTAGCTGCATTCTTCATAATTTGAGAGAGGTTTGTCCTCCAGAAAATTAAATCTTGAGACTTGGACACAAGATTTTTATTTTAAATCTCTCGGTATTAAAGCAGCCCGTAAAATATGTTCTGAAACAGTTTTTCAAGGAAATGTCGAATTACTGCAGGATATCTTCATTGAAGGGACAGTATGTGGGTTGCTCATTGGGTGCTACATGCCTTGTAAAGACCACATCCTGAAAGTCTTGGAAATCCAGGGAGCTTTAATTAAGAAGCTCAGTTAGAGTCACAGTTCTAGATATTCCCAGTCCCTGTTTTCGGCAGAAATAGCATGTGCACAGCACTGTGCATGCATTCTCAGAACCTATGACTCTCAGGTGGTATGAGTCAAGTCTTGCATGGGAAATAGTAATTCAAGAGAAAACTGAAAAATGACACTGCTCTTTGAACCAGGCATGTTTAGTTTTGTTTCTTATTCACATCTCATGGTTAGTTTAGAGCAAGATTTTGAGGGTGTTTTGTTTGGCTTTGCTTTTTTGAAATCAATTTAGAAGTTAAATTTAAAAATAAACAAAAATAATTTTCTGTTAATGTAAAATACAGTGGTCAGCATATCATTTATTGTGTAGCTTTCCTGATGTGTTATATGCCAGAGTAACTTGGGTAACTTGGGTGTTGATTCTTAGACTCATAAATGTCATGAGAAACAATCCTCTCTAATCTTCAGCATGTTTTAGGCCACTAAAATTCACTGGCCATTCCTTTACCGAGATTGTATGAAATGAAATCATGCCTTCCACAGAGACATCATTTCTTGGCCTTGAGAACTGCAAAAACAACTCATCTATCATTTTCTTAAATAGTCCATTTCATCAATTAGTCAATTTTTGGTTAAAAATTTGTATTTAGTTGTATTTGAACTTGTCTGACTTGAGATTCTAGCAGCTTGTCCCAACTGTGCTTTTCCACAGCAAGCCCTTCAATTCTCAGTGTATTTTTTTTTCCCTGCATGTTTACACTATAAGCACTTAATCTTGCAGTATTTACTAAATAAACTTAATAGATTGTGTTGTTTGTCATCTCCATTGCAATTTTCTAGGTAAAGTATCACCTTTAAGGTTCATTTCTCTACTCTGAAATATTAAAACTACGGACAGGGGAATTGAGATGTGGGAAGCTCCTGGAGAATTGCTTAGTGCATGAGTACATGGGGAAAAGTGAGAGTAAAGATGGTTTCTGTATCCATCTTACCTAACAAGAAGTTTGTGGAGTGATCTGCTTTCACAGCTGTGCTACTTCTTTTGTCTGAATGGAAACTATGCCTCTGCTCAGCATCACTAAGAGGGTATGTACGACTCAAGGTCATCTGGGAAATGGGAAGCACTGCGAAGAATGTTCCAGTACAGATTTGTCTTATTCATGCTTAAAGTCTTTAATAATTCTTTGGCCCCACATGCTGCATCTGCCCACTGAAGATTTCAACAGCCTTCATGAGCAAGAGTGTAGTGTGCAACCACCTGTGCCCGCTTAGCGCTCATTCCGCCAAGGGACCCTTTGTGTCATCCACGCGCTGCAGCAGCTCTGAGAGTCATATTTATTTCCTAGTTATCAGGACTAAACACACTAGGTCTAATGCAGCATTATGTTGACTGGCATTAAATGCATTGCTATGATTTCATTCTTTAAAAATTCAAGATTATATCAGATTAGTCCATATTTAACCTGTGACAGATGTCAAGTTTACAGCTTATTTTCAAATAAGGTTAAAAAAATGCCATTTTTTTTAGCCAGTGCCATGATGTTCTTCTAGTCCTCTGTGTCTGTAGTTCTAAGATTTTTTAGATGAAATTTAACAAATCAGAGAAACCTCAGACAATTCTTACGGAATGCCGTATCTTTTTTTTTTCCTAGTTGATAGCATATTTCTAAATTACTGAAGAGTGATAAATCATTTCTTCCTGTTTATGTGGAAAAAGTAGAGCTGGACAGAAATTTATAGCTAAGAGATTGTTGCCTTGTACATGCTAATTTGTTGAAACAAATGATGCCATGCTGAGAGAATTTACTGGAAACATCAGACACCTTAGCTGAACTTTTTACTTTCCCTAATTTCCTTCTTATCAGTTTCACTCCTTACTTTCCGTGGGTCTGGAAAATTAGTTAGTTGTAAGGAAGTGTGCATTCTGGAGAGGAACTTCTTGTCTTGTGCTCTTCCCTTCTGAGACTGATCAAGTCTCCCTCAGCCTACCCACTCCAATTACCGTGTCCTTCACACTTCCCTTCCATTTTGCCTTCATCTTTCTCAGGGAAGATGAGTGAAACTAATGTGCCATGGTAACACACTATTCACCCTCTTGGTCTGTTGGATTTTTGCATGTACCTGCTGTCTCTGTCTGTTTCAAATATAAGCTCTTAGGGGAAGGAAATCATTACCATTTCATTTTGCCAAAATACCTAGCACAGTGATAGATAGCTACAATCTGAGACACATCCTATTCCTTTTCATTTGCTTGGAATACGAAACTATACAGAAATTTTTCTTGCTTTGGTAGATTTTTAAGACACAAACATAATGGTGACAAACATAATGATGTTTACAACAATAAAAATAATTATAACAATATCAGACTTGAAATGGAGATTTTTCACATTTAACTCAAATGAATCCTCCTGATAAGTTTTAGTAATGTTAATTTTACTGCATCTCGGAGAGAATTTATAATCCTCTAAACATATCTTGGACCCCTCTCATTGATTTTTTTTTTTTTTTTAATTCATTCATTGTTTCATCACTCCGGTTCTGAGTTCAGGTGCTCACATCTGTCTCCTTATCCATATGACACTCCTGTCTTCTCTAGCTAGTTGTTAGCTTCCACCTGACACTTTCTTCCAGATCCTGTCTCTGCTCTTCCCTAAAACTGGTGTCTGTAACTTCACGTGCCTTCTGTAGGTCATCCCCACTGTTTTCTGCCTCTTTTTTTTTTTTAATTTTTTTTTATTCTGGATTGCCTTTCCCCTCAGCGCCTTCACAAAATCCATGAAGTTTTGACTATGTGTGTTGCTCCAAATGCTGCCATACGTCTCAATGTGTGTTAACATATATGGAAGACTTTCAAATAGACTCACATTTCTGTCAGGTTTTCCTAACTTGTATATTCAGGCCAGGGAGAAAACCCACCTCTTTTACAGTTTTATTCTTTTTGCCATCACGTTACCCAATACCATTTCACTCTGATCATGAGAGAAAAATTTGTCTGCAGTTGACTTACAACGTCTTGATTAATATTTTGATACTTAAAGTAGAGTATATCTTGGGTCTCTTTTTTTCTTTGAGTTGCAGTTCCAACAATACTCTCTCTCTCTGCTTTATTGCCTGTTCTTTACCTTTCAGTTTCTGCAGCTTTTACTTCAAGATGAGGTGTTTTGAGAGATTTTGTTTTCCCAAGTACTGTAAGACACATATATTTACAAAGCTAAAACACCTGTCTTCTGCAGTAGTGTCAGCAACGTTAAGTCTACAAATGTCACACAACTCTCCCACAGTCTAGAAGAAGACGATTTCATACCCACCATCAATCACAGCAGCAGTGTTTTCTTTTTCTGTATTTATTATTTATATTCTTGGCAACGGATTCATGACAGTCGACTTCTCTACCAACTGCAAGACAGACAAACACTTGGACATTGTGACACCTAGCACTATCCTCTTTTACAGCTAGGTGACTAGATTTCAGAGCAGGATCTCTGGAGGTCTGGAAGGGTTTTGCACATGCATGAGAGAAGCATATTTCCACAGAAGGAATCTTTCAGGTGGAAACTGATAGAAGAGAACCTTTAGCATTAGGCCTCTAATATTTAGAGGCTTATAGTTTACCTATAAACACTAAGGTACCAGAGACACACCATGCAGCTTTCTGAATCTCACCCCCATTGCAGGTCGTATGCTCAGAAAATGGGCATTAAGGACTTGATTCAACATTTGATTGAATGAGTCAAAGAGTCTGTTGACTCAATTGGGAATTAATCAGGGCCTAATATACCTATTTGTGAAAGCACAACCCTAATAATTCATTAGTTTCACCATTGTTTTATGATTAATAAGCCTGAAATACACTTATTGTGGAGAGATTTGAATAAATTTCCTCAGATCAAAAAACCCCCCTAATGACTTCTTATCAAGCTTTTAAAATCTATTGCTTGAATAGATTAAGCACTAAAGCATGAGGAAAAAAATATTTTTTCACTTACTTTCAAAATGCATTAATGAAAGGAAAATTTTTGTTTAGGACTGCTACAGTTTGTTTTCTGCCATTAATCACTTTAATGTCCTAGAACATTCTGAACATGTGCACCTAATTATAGGAAGATGATACACTCAGAACTATTGCACTTAAGCTGAATGTATCATGAGGTAATTTTTAGAGGCACTTGAATGAAATGGGCTCAGGGTGCAGGCCCACAGACTGACTGGATTGCAAGGTGGAATACTTATCATTGGGAGCACATCTTTACAGAGAATGGAACAGGAGAAACCACCTCAGAGTGAAAAGTATGCAGAACTGAGAAGATACCATTTCAGCTAGAATAGGCAGGGAATCCACTGATCCAAACACAAACAAACCAAGCTTAAATTTTCAAGGTAAATAAATAGTTTATCACAGTTTGGCAGAACCCAGGAACGGAAAGGTTAAAATCAGAAGACTAACTTAGGGGGCATTTGTTTTCAGAGACCCAAATTATACTCTGTTTCAGAGTTCCTTAAATAACCCCATATCTATGGATACTTTTGCCTCCTAGCAGACTCCCCTGCTTATGGTTTAAGGAGTTCTCATGTATGTCAAGCACTTGCTGTCTTACTTCTACAGCACTTTGCCATTATCACATCCAGCCTTCAGTGCCGTTCACTCTCAATGTTGATTAGTGAGTGGATTAACTGCAAGATGTATTAGACAGTATGAGTTGAACATAATTTTTTGAGACCTCATATATAATATAATGTCTTACTCGGTTTGATGATGGCACACATGATGTTGATACTGGATGGTACATCTATTCAAGGAAGAAGCATCAGATTATTTTAAACGGCAAAAATATGAGATCAGACATATATTTATAGCCAAATAAGCAACCACTTCCATCAGCAGCACATGGTTCACCGTTCCCATTTGGCTCCTTTTTTTAATAGAAGAAAATATTAAGAGGCTGGAATATAATGACTTATGAACACAACTAATAAGAAATGCCATTACACAGGTGGTGTTCATGAGGCCACTTAATGCTTTGATGGTAAATTCCCCTGTGATAAACACAAATTGAGCTTCCAGTCAGGTCACACTAATGGTCAGAGGTTGATTCGTCTGTCAACAAAGAGGTTAAAACTTGCTTTGATAACAATGGTGCTGGAAATAAGTTAGGTTTTAACCCATTATATGTCACGTTTCCACAGCTTCTCGTATACCTACCTTCTAAAAATGTCTTACTGCAAGGTCTGCAGAAGAAGAACCTCACAGTAGCTGAACGGCTTAACCTAATGCATTGTTGGCTTAATGCACTGATGTGAAATAAGCTGACGTTAGTCCACCTATTGTAGCCAAAAGCAGAATCACCCGTCAAATGTAACAGGTTTATAGTAACCTCTATTAAAACAGGCCACCTGGCTGAATTTCAGTAGTTCTTCTGCATGCCCTGACGAGCTAGACATGGGCCTATTGTGTGTTCGCTGCAGCGTGAAGGCAGACACAGCCCAGCGAAGAGGAGCAGTACCTGGGGAGCAGGGGGAATGGGACTGGAGATTTTGTAGGCAAAACTAAATGTAGTTTTGCCAGATGTTCCAGTGTGTAAACCGATTAGGGGTGTCATGCTTTTTATCTGGATCAGCTCATTTCTATCCCATTAATTCACTGACATGATATGTAAATCCAGCTTTGCTTTGACAAATTTGAATTTAGAATAATATCTTATCTCACTGGGCCACACAGGCAAAAATGATAGCATAAAGGAGAGTGTTTTTCTTGTCTTGTAATTAACATTTCATAGCCTCTATCAGCAACAAACTATCAGTGCAGTCTTTTCTGTTCCTGTATTCCAGCCTTTTCAGGCAACTAGTAGACATTAACGTGAATACAGACTGTTTGAGACACTGTGGTATCATACCTGGATTTTATGAATAGATCTGTAGAAGCCATAATCCAAAACCAGAGAGATGGAATCTTTCTGCAGCTTTAAATATTCACAGAAATCATCCAATTTTAATATGGTGACTCTAATAAGTAAATGAAGTTTTTTCTTAGTATTAGAGAATAGACAGTGCTGTCCTGATTAGTGGTGGGACTTACTTTATTAGCCCCTAAAAACGATGAGTTGTCTTGCTTACTGTGAACAACTTGACATTGCACATACAAAGACCTGTTTTAAGCAGCCAGTGGCTTTTGTTCGAAGGAAGATCCACATTCTCCCCCCCTCCCCCCAGCTTTTCTGTGACTGACTAGCACAGCAACAGGCGTAATGACCCAAGTAGGGAAAACACCATCTGATTTGCTGGCAATAAATCACATCCTTTCCAAAGGCTTACATTGCACTTCTAGGTGCTTTAAAAATTAATCAGAAGCCTCTAAACAGGGCTAGCAATTCTGTAGTGTAGTCAAGGGAAACTTAAGAATACTCAATTCCCTCTAGAGTGGCTTGATGTGCTAGCACACTGAAGACCTCCCACAAGGAGATATTTACAAGGTAGGAAGTTCCTACAAACCCCTTTCCAAACTGGTCCTGGTGAGCTAACTGAGATCAGCTGGATTGTCTTTTCCCACATGCTGTGCCTTGAGCACTGCTGTCACAGTTTATGGAAGCAGATTTCCCTGTGAAAGCGACTTCTTAAGGGTGAATTAATACGTTACTTTGCCTTTCATTATGGAAGCCACATCAAAATATTCCTTTCCAAGTCACAGTAGTCATAACAGTAGCAAGTTTTCTAATTTCTTCTTAGCCATGTAACAATGGAGCGATGTCTCTTCAATGTTCAGCCTGAAAGCAATAGAAGGGGGTACTGTATATAGCTTTGACATTTTTACTAAACCCAGTCGAATAACATATCCTTCTCTAAGGAATGTCCTTCGTAGCTCTTCAACCACCATCAAACTTCTCTTTGCTGAGATTTTTGGGGGTTTTCTTTATTCTAAGAATTTTATTATCATAGCAAATAAGCCCAAACACAATTAGATTAGTAATAATGTTCTTCTTATTTAATAACATAAAATCTATCATTTTGTGATGATAAATGACCCCAGTTATGAGGAGGTGTGATTTCCCTTTGAAACAGGGAATCGTTTTAGTTCTGATTTCTACGGAAGGGTTATTTTGCTGGTACGAATGGGAGCAGGTAAAATTTCTTTCCAAGAAATGCTGATATCCATTCACTTTCCACTGAACTGAATGCAACCCAAACCTTTAACAGAACTATAAACTTTTCCCAGCAGGAGAGTTGCCCATGGAGATTGAGCAACTTATTAATGCCTGTTGACCTTTGATAACTGTGAACTCTCAATGAGATGATGCTGTTTTGGAGCAATTATCTTGATGGTGTACTGGAGGATTTAGACATGTATACACAACTAGAGAGGAGGGTCTTTTTTCTAGATATTATTCTGTGTTGTATAAACAACACACGATAGGCAGCATAGCTATGTCTCTCATAGGAGTGCTCTCAGAGGGACAGATTTTCATTTCCTCTAAGGCACTATGAAGGAACAGTATTGTAAATAAGAATTCAAACCCTGTCTTACTGGAGAGTTGTGGTGTATTAGAGAAAAAACAAATAAAAAACAGAGCAAAGTAGATAAAGCTACATGTGTAGTTCTCTGTAGAAATGGGCAGAATATATTAGGAAAACAAGGAAAAAGTTTTTGATTGCTGTAGCTGAGGGATAAAGGAGTGCACACAGGTTGAAGCTTGGTTAACAGAATGGTGTAATATAAAATAGTTGTATCAAACATATTGATGGCAAAGGATCCTTGAAAATGATGCATAAGAAATGGTAAGTGATCTATTATCACCCAAGTCAGGATGAGGAAAACCATAAAGGACTGATTAACAGAAAATTGTAGAAGTCACAGTTTTGGGGTTTGTGTACACGTCATTCTCCAGTTTTCAGACATCTTTTTGCATTGTTGTGAGATCATAGGCAAGAAGGTCATCAGGAAATTATTAATTCTGAAAATGAGGATGGCTTTATGTATGTCTCATCATGGAGTTTTATTCAAATTACATTATCCACATACATTAATAATGGCAAATAATTCCCCATCACAGGGGAATTCTAGTTATTTAGTTATCAAACCAAAAATTTAGAATACATTTCAATCTCAGTAATTTTTGTTTTGTATTTATCTTCTTCAGATGTTTTCTTTTCAATATTCTTCTGCTTGTAACTTTAATTTTGAAGGACTGTTTTTCTTTTCTCCTTTTTATACGACAGAGAAGCATCTCTTAAGATCAGATGAATAAATGTTACACAAAAAGGCTCTGGAAAATTAAGTTCGGAGAAGAATTTCTTATAAGTGTTCTTGCCTGTCAATTTACCATAATACTTTTCTTCTATGATGTTAATCATCCTTTTTCTTTTTATACAAAAACACAGAGGCAGGAAAGATCTTTTCTATGTATGTTTTGCAGAAACTTCATTTCATCAGCTATAAAATCCCTGCTTAAAGTAAATCAGTGGGATAAATTCAGTGGCATCAGGACTCCACTTATACTACCTTGGGCATACAGTTGTAGAATTTGAGTGTATGAAATTTCCTTCCTCTTTCCAATATGGTCCCTATCCATATCATTCAGGGATGCAGCAGAAAGAAAATGATGAGACCTGTGTCTATATTTGAAATACTGTGCAACAGGCCATATACAAAATACAGTTGTATAAATAAAGTACAGTTATTTGCATAATTTTATAGTCTCAAACACAATGTTGTGTTTGAATACACATATCAGCTTACCAGCAGCCAAGGCAACCTACTTCCCGGTGCTTCCCAAACAGAACCTGCATGCCTGTTGCTTACTGCAATTGCTGCTTGTGGTCTTTATGATGGGATACTGGGTATCCTGTTTCATTTCAACAGACCCACTTCCCAGCATCAGTTCAGTTAGGTATTCATCCGTTTGCCCTGCTAAAAGCAGTAACTGAACTGAAAGGAAAGTAATGGAACATATAGAACATACAGGGACGGTCTATAAAGAAAATGAATTCTGTGACCAAAACCAAACCTTGTTGTTCTGCCCCTTTCACCTATATAGTAAATCAGTGAAGTTAAATCCTCTAAATACTCACCATGGTGAACATATATCATCTGCTAGATCTGTGGATGCAAATAGGGATGCTTTGGGAAATATCATTGACAGTCACTATGGAAAGCTAAGCTTAGACTCTGAGTCTGCTATAATTCTCCAGTCCCTTAAAAGACAGAATTGCTACAGTTTTGACAAGAGAAAAACACAAGAAAAATAGGTGACATTTCCCCTCAATACCATTCTGATGGACTCCTAAAGTGCAGACAATTCTGCTTCTTCATACACCTCAGTGTGCTGTTAGAGAGCAGCATGACAAGAAAATGATGAATTTGGCTGTTTGATCAATCAGCGAGAGATAGCTTTGCTGACCTTTAGCCTAGTGACATGACTGCTCCTGGCTCTTAGTGACAGTTATTATATAGCTTATTGATGAGAGGGACTCAAGCATTGCTTGAAGATAACAAAAAGTACTAACTTTCCTTGCAGTAAATCTCATCTTCTGCTCACCTCCAAGTTTGCACTAAATTTTGTATCTCTGCTGCATGATCTGTTTTGGTCTCTGGATAATTTTATTATTATTATTATTATTTAAATTCTAAGGAAATACAGCTGTGCAACTGATAAAAAATGAGCATACTTTTACTCTGAAGCAAAAGAAATGCATAATGAATAAATACAGTATATTTGGTAGGTCCTATCTCATGATAGCTCTAGCTGTGACAGAAAGGATTCAGTATTGGTTGGTAGCTGGCAAGAGAGAAGCAACATCTCTGAGCTGACTAATGAGTTTTGATGTGCTGTTGAGAAAGTTCTGTAGGATTCTCTGTGATATATGGAGATCACTTGCAGCCTAGTGGTCTCCTAGCTTTAGCTCAATGGGGCTAACGTTACTTGGTTTACTCAAGAACTGGGCCAAAAGCTCAGTCTGTATCTCTTTTTCTGCTTCCTGCTTGTGTTCAGAGGAGCCATTACAACACACATCCATGCAAGAAAACTCACTTTTCAGTGAAGCCAGATGAACAACACACTGTGTGAAATTGAACTTGGTTAAGTAGTGAGTATGATCAGATTTCACTATATCATGCAACGGTCATTTGAACTAGGAGAAAAATATGTCATTCTTTAATGAAAACCTGTAGTCTTGTAGTCAGTGGGAAGTACTCAAATCAACTCCTAAATTTAAGGGCATATTTATTTGGATGTAGAGTTTTAGAAATAATGAAATTGATTCTAGTATCACAATCCACTCTCTCACCCTGTCATGTCATCAGAGAACATTTTTTCCAGACTGTTTTTCTTTCCCTCCTTGGAATAAAGAGCAACAAAAAAGTGAAGAGCCCAAGGCGACTTTCATATCAACTGTTCTGAATTATTTATTCAAACATTAGCAAAATCCTTACACTCTTGAGGTCAGTCATTTGAACTTAACCTGGAACTAACTCTGATTCAATGAAAAGTGTTTTGAGAAAAGCACAGGAAGGAATTGTTAAGTGTAATTTTAACAGACTGATTCATTATTACATCAGTAGCTTCAACACTTTGCTAATTTATGACGCCAAGACAGGAAACTGGCAATTGGTATTAATTATCATCACCATTTTGTTATTGTTGTTGTTATTGCTGTTTTGTTATCAGCATTATCATTTTTAATAATAATCTTTCACTGGTAGAATATTTTTTCTCATTTCAATAGCACTTAAATCATTCCTCAGGTCTGTGCAATAGCATTCTTAGAGAAAAGAGCAGGGATGCTTGAGGGGAATGTCTTCTTTAGGCAAGTGGAGCCAGACACTTCACTTAGAGATGTGCAATATGATACCTAATACTTACCTATGCTCTAGTTCAAACTCATCAATTACCTTCTTCATCCATTCCAGACGTTTGATGAATGTGTGTCATCCTCCATTCATACCTTATTTATTTCCTTTGTTTGGCAAAATTTTCTTGCAGATGGGGTTATTATTAGTATACTGTCTATAGTTATCCTTAAATGTCTCTGTCCAACATGAGAATTTTAAAGTTATACCACAGAAAATGAATTTTTCTCTATTACTCTTTTCCATAATCCTGAGGAGTTTTCAGGCCAATTATAGCTGCCACCACTGAGGTAGTGTTGGTTATGTCTGCACGTATTCCCAACAATAAAGCAGGTGCTGGGGAGGAGAGGAGAGGAGAGGGAGAGACGGAAGGAATCAAGAGGGTTCCTTAGGGCAATGTATAGGTAAGGGATCTTTCTCTCTCTGCCGCAGGATTTCTCTTCTCTACTCTGTTGTGGTACAGGACTCCAATCTTTAACATGCTGTGCTCAGCCCCTGCTGACATGCTTTCATCACCAGAGAAATGCATTTTGTGACCACCCCCGTGTTCTCTCTGCTCTCTTTCTGTGAAAGAAGAGGAGGAAGAAGGGACATGGGCAAGACCTTGCTCCTGCTCTAGGAAGACAAGAATAGATGCAGACCGGGCAACGATGCTGGAGAACATCACCAAAGGGAAGGACTTTCCAATCCTGCTGTTGCAAATGTGATATGAAAGAGGAGGGCGCCTTTTTGTTTTGGCAAAGTCCCCCTCTTCCAAGACGAGCAAGCATGCCCTGCTCTGCCTGAGCATCTCCTTTTGTAGCAAGCATATCAGGAGCAAACTGCACAGAAAGATGGTGAGGATAGTGCTATAAAAGCCCGTCCTCTGTGACCTTTAGCTAGCTTCACATGGACTGAATCCACCTTTCATATAGTTTACACTTGAGCGTGATAGAGGTGGGAGTACAATGAGTGATATAGGACTATTATTCTGATGGCTCATTTCTCAAGAGCCTCTTTTTTCTTCAGGAGGAAGGGTACCATTCACATTACTGGAGTGACAAGAGTCCTCGAAAGGGGTCAAAGATAGTGAACCTAGTGCCAAACAGTAGGAGAACTCTTCTCTAAACATATTCATGGAGTACAGGAAATATTTTCTATGTTTCTGCAGCCAGCTTTATTTCCGATAGAAGACAAAGGCTTTGTAAATGGACCACATTGCCTGGCAACAAATAAATAAATAATACTTTACCAGACACTCTGAAAGCGAATCTTTTGTGGAAGCTGTGCTGAGACAGTCTTGAAAACCAATCAGGGGGTGAAATGACAAGTAATTAAGGAGCAGAGTATGAAAGCCACAATGTCTGCCAAAAAGCAACAAACAAACAAAGAGCTGGAGCATTGTTAATCAGTGTTTGGATTAGAGCACAAGATACAGGGAATTCATTCAAGGAAAAAGAATGTGACTTTCTCCAGATAAAGCAGCTATTGTTGTAAGATGGGCTTTTTTTGTTCCTATTTTCCCTGACTAATTCTTGTCAAAACATGAGAAAGCCACAAAAGCTGAGTTACAATAATGTCCCCTTATGTAACATTTTCTACTTTTTCTCTACCCAGGAGTCAAGGAGTTTGTGCATTATGCATTTTATTTCAAAATCTCCGCACATAAGGTTACATAGAATTGGCAGTAATCAATCTAAATTAAGACACCTCATTATCATCCTCAGGAGGTCACTGCTAAGTAGACTCTTTATTACAGTCGACAATTCCAAACATAACATAAGGGCTCCATAAAACATATGTGCCAATTTTGTCTCCCTCGTTTTACCAGAAAACATATACCCTTTGGAAGGCAGTACAGATCTCATAATTTTTTTTGCAGGAAGCAGACATGTTGTTATAAGAGAGGAAATAGGTCAAGTGAACATGGAAAGGCCTTCCTGTTCCCCCTGGTCTGTCCTACTGTGAGTAACAGGTTGTACAGGTACACCTCAGCCTTGAGGTGAACATTAGAAACTACAGAGACAGTTGTGTAAGAAAGCCTTCTGAGTATGGTGATGAAATAGAAACAAAACTAAGGATTCTTTGTGCTGCATTTTTAACCCATTAAGAGCCCCTTAAGAATCAACTGCAAACAGATGGGTGGTTATTAGCAGTCTCTGACGGTTTCGGCTTGCATAGACAGTGATTTACACCAGTCTCAGGGAGGACATAAGGAATCCTGTATAAATGGGATAAAATGGAATGGAAAGAATGCGTCACTGACCTGGTCCAGAGGGCATCACCACATTCACCAGATGTAGCTGTAGCGGATGTAGCTACCAATCCGTGTTGGTGTCATGATTTGGAGAATCAAGCTACACAGTAGCTGTGTAAGGTTATGAATGCTTTGGCTCAGATTCAGAGAGACTTTCAGCACTTACACCTCACTGAAATGAATGGTGTGTACATACTCCTAAAACTTTACGAATCTAATCTGTCCAAGACACGTTCTTCAAGCAGTCACCTTTTTGAGTACACAGTTCTTCTCTTTTTCTGGTGTCTAACATTGAGTCTATTGTTGCAGTGGCTCTACCTTTGTTAGTAAATAATGCAACCCAACAGGAACTGATTTGTAGAGCCAAAAGGTTGCTACTGAAAACAAACTAGGTGTGTTTTTTTTCAGGAGCTGCTTCAGATTATCTTTAGAGAGAAGACCGAATTCCCATTAGCAGCTAGGTTTCACTAAGTTTTCTTGTGGACGCATATCTAGTTTAATTTCATACAAAAGGAATCCAACTTTTGTGCTTTGAGACTGCTCCATGATGTGAAGCAGAACACAGTTAAAGAAGACCACTGGGAGATTCACTTCCAAAATGAATTCATGGTCTTCCCTGAAACTGTAATGCAAATGTTCCAAAGAATGCCAGCACAGGTCATAAACAGAGTAGTGTCAGACTGAGGTGGCTCCAGCATCAAACTGGACACACCGAATGATAAACAAACTCTTACGGGGGAAGATGGCTTGTGAGGGATCACTTGGCTGTGGTAAGCGTGTCACCTAGCAGGAGTCTGTGATCACCTGCTGAAGCTTACCAAGAGTAACCTGATAGAGGGGCTGCAAGACAAGCACAAGCCATCCGCTTTCCAGCTTCAGCCATTTTGATCAGCTGAAACTGAGGGATAGCTGCTCTGATCCCTTTGGGTTGTA
>NW_010404056.1:0-8508 GCF_000710305.1 Buceros rhinoceros silvestris | reverse complement strand
GAAAGCCACAATTATGACTCCCATGGCTTCCCACAAGCAGAGGTAGCTGGAGGGAAGGCAAGGAGGGTTTGGGGAGTTTGGAGAGGGGAATGAGTAATCAGGAAGTGTACTTCTTTTATGATTATATCTGGGAACTCACATTTAATCTTTAAGTACCAAGTGACATTCTGTTCGCCATTCATATTTGGTTTTGTTTCTGTCTCATTCCTCCTACCTGGCAATACTGGACTCCTGAGGAGTTATGGGTGCTCTGATGAGAAAAGATGTGCTCAAGCTGCATGGAGTGGAGACAGAGAAATGTATTCATGAGGCTGTGCGGTAATTGGTGCCTTTCGTTCCGGTTCCCTGGCAGGCTTATAAGCAGCTGGTCTGTGCCCTAAGTGCTGTCCAAGAGCAGACAGGACAGGATGAATCTCAGAATATGGAAACATAAAGCACATGAGGGACTAAGTCAATGAAGGTACTAAATAACTTATTTGCCTCAGTCTTTAATAGTAAGATCAGTTGTTCTCTGACTGCTCAGCCATTTGAATTGGAAAACAGAGATGGGGAGCAGAAAAAAGCCCCCATAATCCAAAAGGGAATGGACAATGAACTATTGCACTGCTTAAATGTGCACCAGTCTATGGGGCTTCCCAAGGGTTCTGAGGGAACTGCCAGAAGTGCTCACCAAGCCACTTTCCATCATTTATCAGGAGTCCTAATGGAGTCCTGTGGCTAACTGGAGAGGTCCATTTGCAAATGTGACACCCATCTACAAGGGCTGGAAGGAGGATCCAGAGAACTACAGGTCTGTCAGTCTGACCTCGGTGCTGGAAAAGCTCCTTGGTTATGGAACAGATCATCTTGAATGCCATGATGCAGCTTATACAGGACAACCAGGTGATCAGGCCCAGTCAGCATGGGTTTATGAAAGGCAGGTCCTGCTTGATTAACCTGATGTCCTTCCAAGACAAGGTGACCCACTTAGTGGACAAAGGAAAGGCTGTGGACATTGTCCACCTGGACTTTAATAAACGTTTTGACACTGTTTCCCACAGCATTCTCCTGGAGAAACTGGCTGCTCACGGCTTAGATGAGTGTCCTCTTCACTGGGTAAAAAACTGGCTGAATGGTCAGGCCCAAAGAGTGGTGGTGAATGGAGTTCAATGCAGTTGGTGGCTGGTCACAAGTGGTGACCCCCAGGGCTCAGTATTGGGGCCTGTTCTCTTCAACATCTTTATCAATGATCTGGATGAGAGAATTGAAGGCACCCTCAGCAAGTTTGCAGATAACACCAAATCAGGCAGGTGTGTCAATCTGCTTGAAAGTCAGGAGACTCTACAGAGGGATCTGGACAGAGTAGATCATGAGCCGAGGACAGTTGTATGAGGTTCAACAAGGCCAAGTGCCAGGTCCTACACTTGGGTCACAACAACCCTCCTGCAGGGGAAGAGCTGCTGGAAAGCTGCCTGGCAGAAAAGGACCTGGAGGTGGTGGATGAATATGAGCCAGCAGTGTGCCCAGGCGGCCAACAGCGTCCTGGCTTGTATCAGAAATACTGTGGCCAGTAGGAGAAGAGAAATGATTGTCCCCCTGTACTTGACACTGGCGAGACTCTGCATTTTGAATACTATGTTAAGTTTTGGTCCCCTCACTTCAAGAAGGACATTGAGGTTCTGGAACGTGTTCAGAGAAGAGCAACGAAGCTGGTGAAGGATCTGGAGAGCAAGTCTTATGAGAAGCAGCTGAGGGACCTGGCAGGGTTGAGCCTGGAGAAAAGGAGGCTCAGGGGAGACCTTATTACTCTCAACAACTATCTGAAAGGAGGTTGTAGTGTGTTCTCCCATGCACAAGCAATAGGATGAGAGGAAATGGGCTCAAGTTGCACCAGGGAAGGTTTAGGCTTTTACGGGGAGGGTTGTGAGGCATTGGAACAGGCTGCCCAGGGAAGTGGTGGAGTCTGGAGCTATTTAAAAGGCATATAGATGTGGTGCTGAGGGACGTGATTTAGTGGTGATCTGGCAATGCACGGTGAACAGTTGGACTTGATCATCTTACAGGTCTCTTCCAACAAAATGATTCCGTGATTCTGCAAATTACAAGGCAGCAGGCTGACTGCTGTCCACATTGAAAAGCCTGGATAGATTGGTCACAGGCAGTTCAAATACAAGCAGCCTGGGAAATATTGCCAAAAGTAAGAACATCTTTCACATCATTTGACTGAGAAGAATGGATACTGCCAGCTTTGCTAAGTCTCTTTTCCACTGTATGTGCTGGTATAAACAGTGAAAAAACTCTGCTTATACCTGTGTCTGTGTACATAGGGCTCTCCTTCGACAACTTAGTGGACAAGCTGTTCCATTTCTCTCACAACTCTAAGTCCCAAGGTTACATGTTCTTAGCTCTTCTCATAATAGGTGCTTCAGTGGTAGGAATTTAGTTTACAGCATTCCAGAAGCAGCTCCTTGGCAAAGAAAACAGATGAAAAGCTGAAGAGTCTGCCCTTTAAGTTTATCACAAGATCCTGATATTGTAGATTTGTCTGTATACAATTAACACCAGCTTATTAATCTGATTTTAAAAGTCTTTTCCCCTATTTTAACCCTGAATGCCACTTTCGGTTTGCAATTTTGGAGTGCTGTGTTTAAGGAGACATTATATGGCCTAAGCGCCTTCTGTAATGTAAATATGACAGGAAGTATTTTGCTTAGATATAGAAAACTTTTAATATTGTCCATATAGCCAAATCGAGGCTGATCCTCTGCAATTACCATGATGCTGTCTTAACTCCCACCTCTCAGTTCAGGCCTTCTTACTGTCACCCAGCTTGTGTGATTTAATAGAGCAACTTGAAAGTAAAGTGTGAACAAGTAAAGGCTTATACACGGTGAAAACAAAGCTGAGCTCATAGTTTTGTTATTGCACGTCTTATGACTTAATTTTAGCTTAGGCATTTGCATTTTCTTTTCACACTGGAACAAATAATCCTATTTTTAGAACGAAGAATGTATGTTAGCCATAGCTGTGCTTGTAGCTTCATGAATATCCTTATCAAATCCAGTATTTTTCTCTGTGACTCAGTCTGCAGACTTTTTTCCCGTCAGCGGAAATGTACCTCTTTTGGAAATGTACCACATTTTGGAAATGTGTATTATCGATATATCCTAAATTAACAACTTTTTCTATTACATATGTCCACATAGATACGTATTTTTTAACACTTAATGTTCACTTATGCACTCCAGCTGAATGAAATAAACACTACATTAACTGCAAATAGATTCCGCACACACACACAGCCCCCGTAATATAAGAATTAAATATTATTCCATGAGGTGAAGTCACACGATTCAGTTGGCGACCCACACTTCTGTTTCTTTCATTTGTCTGAAGCAATGCATTACAAGGTGGCGCAAGGCTTGTATCAGACATTCCAAGGTTACCTTGTCTGAGGTCACCTTGCCTTTCCACCATATGGTTACTTTGCACAGAGAGCAAGACTGAGAGTTAGAAATGCTGCTTTCAGAGGAGCTGTTAAATTCTTTCCAGAGAGAATCATAATCTAAAACATATTCAGAACCAAACACAAGTCTTAACTTTAAAGCAAAAAGCTATTAGAAACCACTCAAAATATCCCTTTCACATTAACTGTGTCCTCCCCAGCAGTGTCTCTCTCCCCTGCACTCATACACGCGCGTGTGTATACTAACTACACCAGAGTAAGGGAAGAAACGGTGACAGCAAACTGCTGACTGATTTTTGTCCTTCTCTTGAAAAGAATTTTGATTACCTTGTCTTCTGTGTGCTACATCAGTTTGGGCAGACAGACAGAATCCCTTTTCTGCCATGGATCAGATTTGGAGATACGCTGAAACTTGTGAGGGGCTCTCCTCTTCACTCTCTGCCTGGTTGTTTCTCTGCCTCGGTTACTGTCTATACCCATACCACACCGAAAGAGAGGCTCCCAGCCCTGCCAGCCTTGTGGCGTGATATGCCTCCTGACTGCCAACCCTCCATGCCCAGGGCTGCTTCACGGGTGACCTGTGCAAGAGTTGTCTGTTGCATGGTCATGCCTGTTGCACTTGGCCATGGGAGCTCATGTTCCCACAAAGCCTCTGGCTTTTTTTGCGGGTTTGCTGTACAGCACAAGGAGGTGAACCCCATCCAGAGGTCAGCTGTGGATGCCCAGCTGAGAGATAGGACTTGACAGTGTGACGACAGCCAAGCACTAACATGACTGAACAACCTTCACATGCAGTATGGCTTTCATTTCACCAGTCAGAGCAGAAACTGAGGTAACATATGACCATCTGCACCTAACTATTTAGACCAGGGAGGCTCTACCTCTGGGAGCATTATCCATCTTGTGAGCAAGGTAAAACCTAAATTAGATTTTGCTAAAAGGAGAAAGTGCTTTGTCCTATGAATACAGACCATACACTGCAGCTTGCTAGAAGGGGTAATTTGTAAAAGAAAGAGCCCCAATCCAAAGGATAAAGAGCATCCTGGAAAGAAACCGGTTTTTCTAGCAGATGAAAATAAAATGTAGCCTGTCATCTATTTGTCATAACAGAAAAAAAAAATCAATAGGGTGAAAAAGTTTCAAACAGGGAATTTAATTTAGGTGGTGAAACAATAACAACACTGAAAATATTTATATCCAGCTGGAAATCAGATGTGGCTTGCAATTGAATCAATGTAATGAAATGTAATTTAGATGGATAACACCCAATATATACAGCTTAACTCTACCTTGTGCTCCAGATCCTCATTCCTCTGTTATTTTGAATGTCTTGAACATCTCCCTTCCCATCTGGACGCTCTGACTAAAACCATTTCTTGCCTGTATATCTACTGCCATATTTGCTATAGGAAAAATTTATGAATGAAATTTATGAAAGCTAATGGACTGGTAGTGGGGGGGCTATCGGGCAGTTTTCTGTTTGTATGCTGAAAATTTTGGCTGATTGTTGTGTGCTAACCCCAGTTGGCAGCTCAGCCCCACACAAATGCTTGCTCACTCCCCGAGTAGAATGGGGGAGAGATTCAGGTGGGTAAATGTGTGAAAACTTGTGGGTTGAGATAAAGACAGTTTAATAGGTAAGGCAAAAGCCACACACACAAGCAAAACAAAATGAGGAATTCATTCATCACTTCCCATCAGTAGGCAGGTGTTCAGCCATCTCCAGGAAAGCAGGGCTTCATCATGTGCAATGGTTTCATGGGAAGACAAGTGCTGTAACTCCAAATGTCCCCCTTCTTCTTTCCTCAGCTTTTATTGCTGAGCATCATATGGTCTGGAGTAGCTCTTTGGCCGGTTGAGGACAATTGTCCCACCTAACTTTTTGTGCACCCCCAGCCCGCTCACTGTCAGGGCAGAATGAGAAAAAGAGGTGGTCTTGATGCTGTGCAAGGATTGTTCAGCAACAGCTAAAACATGGGTGCGTTACCAACACTTTCTTGGTCGCAAATCCAAAACATAGCACTATATGAGCTACTGTGAAGAAAATTATTCCAGCCAAAACCAGTACACTCCCTTGAGATCAGCATACCTGTCTTCAGGGAAGACACTGGTGAAAATACCAGTTCATTGTATAAAGACTCATCCTTTGAGGTTCAGTGGCCCTTTGCGTTTCAACCTCTTAATGATGAGTTTTCTTGCAGACATGTTGTTTTCATGAGACATTCAAATAAGTTATCTTACACCCTGTGTGACTACCGTGTGTTCAGAGCCAGCCACCAAGACCTGGGGTGACAACTCATTAGCAGTCTGGGGAATATTTCTGCTTTTCCCACATACACATCTCATTCTGTTCCAGCATACCTAGAAAGGAAAACCAAACAAGCATTTCTCTCTTTGGATCACACCTAGAATTTTGTGAATGTAGACACATACAAGGACTTCATAATGGTCAATAAATAGCTCACAAACATTCTAATGCATAGCTAATCAACGTCTATGAAGGTGGAGGACATTAAATGAAAGCTATAACCTACTATATTGCCTATTGCAGTGCTTGCAGTTGCCTCCAGGACATCCATAGCAGCTATCTAGTGTTGATTTGTGTTTTATAAACTGTTTGTCCCTAACACAAAGGATAGAGAGGTTGAAATAATAATGCTTAAATCTGTCTTTATTTAATAATTGGAAATCTGCTGGCAATTAATTCTTAGTCTTCGGTAAACACACAGCAAACAATCATAATAGACAATAGTACTCTGATTTTCACAGAACAATCACACTATCTGCTATCTGTGGTTTATAATACATTTTGTAAATAACCTAACTTCCCCAGTTCCTGTGTAAAATAAGCTCTCAGTTTAAAAAACACACACATAACAGTACAGCATCTCAGACTTTTTCAGCTTTTTGGATGGAATAAAAATAATGAGTAAGACATAATCCAGACCATACCCCGTTATTGACCCATCTGTTTTCAAATACACAAAGGTTAAGTCTCTGTTCATGCCGTAGATCAATTTTCCTTCAATGTTTACATAAAACATGTTCTCCAAGGCAACTACTGTTCACAGATCCAAAGTACATTCACAGTTTCAGAAGCTTCACTGCTGGCAGATGTGGTAGAAGTAGGATTTATTTTATGTTCTCACTATTAGCCACACAAACAACATCAAAGAATTATTTCCAGCTGGATTATTATTACTGCTCCTATTATTATTGTTGATTAGGATGATGCAGAGGAAGAATCAAAATGTGGATAATAAGTAGCCTATGTAAGTGCAATACTTAAAACCTTTGAGTGATTTAACCATCTCATTTACACTCGCAGATATCCAACACAAGTGAAACCTGGCTAAATAGATAGTGACTGCATCCAATAAACTTCACAAAGCCGTTGTGTTTGTTTACTGGGGTTATCTTTGAAGTAAATGCAATTTGCCATCTCTGTTTCGTAGGTCATATTTTCAAGCCAAATGATAGCAGGATTTCAGTTGTATGCATCTGAATTTACACAGCATTGTAGCATTCATAATTTTTTTCAGGTGGCAGAAGTGCTTTTGCTTTGGTACAAATAACCATACATATTGCATAGTAATTAAGAAGATAGAGAAGTAATTATCTGGTTAGCTGGTTTTTGTCTGAATTAAAGGATAACAGAAAAGGTATAGCCCCCAATCCAGCTCCGCAGGATTTGTTGATAGAAAAGGTACGACCCACTGTTCAAGCTTCCTGATCTGAACTAATAGTCAATATTTCCTGCTATTCTTTTTATATACAAGGAAAGAGGAGCAAGTGCTCGCAGGCTGAAAGACTTTGCATGCAGAAATTACAGTGGAACCAATGGCAGTTAATTAGGACCAAGCATCCTAATATTTTTTTATCTTCTGTGTGCAAATAGCCCTAAATAAGGCAATGACCCTAAATGATTATGGAAGAGAAGGGCTGATAAATTAGTGTAGGTTTAACGACAAGGCAACAAAAAATATATAACTGAAGTAAACTTCATTAAGAAAGTTAAATGAGAAAGGATATTTGACTTTGAAATTACTTGCAAATGAGGACTTCTTTTCCTTCCTGGTCAATGCTTTGGTTTATTCGCTTCTGTAGAGCAATAATCCATTTTCTCTGTAAAAACACTGACTTAGACAATCAAAAATTCTACCTCAGAGTACCTGCTGCCTAAGTTAGCTAGATCTGAATGGATAGACAAACATCTGCTACCTACTGATTTAAATAACTTGAACAGTCTAGAGTGAAAATAATTAGCCAGTGCATCTTTAGTATGTCACGTAAGAGGTTAAAGCATAGTGGATAATATTCTGGGTATGTCTGCATTGCACAGGGTAATGCCGTGCTCTTGCTCTAGCTGCAGCTGGAGACAGCATAGCGACTTGTGGAATCCCCTGGTTAGGCTTCCAAGAAGTTTGCTAACTGGCTCAAATGGCACTCTGCACTGATATCATTCCTTCCAGACTAGCCTTCCACAGAGAGGACTCATGAAAAACTGAAATGTGAAGTGTCCACATCACCAAAAAGGTGAACCATATGTTCCGTTGATCTCACTGGCTTAAATTCAACACACAACTGTTATATATGGTAATCTTATCTTGTCAGTATTTCAAAAATATAAGTATCTTCCATCCCTAATTTTTCCTCATTGTATCTGCTTTTGTCTAAATGCTGGGGATTCAAAAAAGATCATAAAGTCTTGGCTGCTTGCTGACCTACGGCCTCATTTTTGGTTTTGGTTTTGGTTTTTTCTAGTGGACATTTCCAGGCTCCTTCTGTGTTCTCTCATAGCCAATTGTTCACGTGAACATTCTGAATGAAATATTTAGGTAAGGAACAAAATGGTTTCCACAGAGAAGCATTCAATATTCGGTAGCAGATAGCTGAGCTGCAAGATAGCATTTAGATCACACGTTAATCCTAACAATGGGGCTGTAAATCTTCACAGCTGGAACAATTTTTGAAAAAATATTCAGCGGCTAGTTTAACTGGTATTTACATTACATCTTCTGGAAAAGCTATATATATATATATATATATATATGAAAGAAAGG